>NC_087333.1:7181136-7483409 GCF_037043105.1 Vanessa tameamea
GCGTGGTGGCATGTTCCAACTTTCCAAACCTTTCCTCCTTGAAATAAGTCATTAATATTTTCTAAGACAAATCTGCTTTGGTTTGGATTGGATTTAAAAAGTGTCTGCCAAACATTTAAGATTACAAACGTTATTATTTTAATATATTTATGTAAGATTTCAACTATATTTTTCTTAAATTGATAGATTGATGGATGGATATTATTCAAACGCGCCAGAACGGCTGAACGGATCTTAATGAAATTCAGCACAGAGATAGATGTCTGGAACAGCACATAGAGTTTTCATGCCTAGACTCGAACCCCTCTCCTTCCTCTCACGCGCGGGCGGAAGTTGGTATGGTTACCTCTTGTTTCAATTGCGACGCTAACTTCGTTCCTGCTTGAAGGAAATCTATGAATGTTACTTCGTCCGGGTTTATTGTCGCTAACGTTTCTAACCATTCCTGTAAAAACAAATTGTTGAAATAATGAGAATTAAGAACAATACAGTTAGAAAGCATTATGGAGAGATTTTAGAGCGAAGTATACATAGTATGTAATATTTGTATGGAACCTGTTTGTTTAATTTTTGTTTAGTTTTATATTTTAGTCAAAGTTTAATTGTGAATTAATCAAATAGTGAGAAAATGGTCACGGTTATATACAACGATACTATAAATACAATACTTAGCCAGCAAATGTTATTTACTTTGTCCAATATCTTTACGTCTCGCTGGAATTTGGGCAGAAGTGCCTGGGCGATTATAACATCAGTTTCAAAACTAAAATATTGCTGTTTTTCGGTTCAAAATGTGATAATCACAATATTAAAAAGGGACATAACGCCTGAGATCCATTGTTTGCGAAATATTAATGATGTAAGAAGTCGTTTCTTTTTCCTGCAGTGCAAATCTATGGCATTCATTACCATCAGCGGGCTAGACAAAATCACATATCGATTTTTCTTTGTTGTAAATTTACTTTATAGACAAGATCCTTTTTTTTAGAAATTTTACATGTATTATTAGTGTAGTGTTCCGGTTTGAAGGTTGAGTGAGCCAGTGTAGATACAGGCATTATGGACATACCGCCTTATTTCCCAAGGTTGGTGGCGCATTGGATGTTTGGAATAGTTAATATTTTAAGCAGCGCCATTGTCTATAGGTGATGGTGATACTTATCGTCAGGCCCATTTGCTCGTCCGTCTACCTGTATCATTCAAAAAATAATAATTGCGGTGTTCGACAATGCTTCGACCCTCTTTGTCTAGCCCAAAACTGACATGTTTCTTCTGTTCCCTAGCCAAATAAAAAAATACATTAAACAACTATTTGAATAGATTACCTGTTCCACTAAACCGATGAGACCGATTTTATGACCGTTGCAGAGTAATGCGTGTGTTATCTTCCCATCGCCCAACGGTCTACCCGTCTCGTTGTCTATCACGTTCGACATGAGCCATGGGAAGTTGCACTGGGAAACCAGGTTCGATAAGACGTCTAGTCCGAAATCTAGGAAAATTTGGAAAATTGGTAAATTTAAAAATTTTGGACAACAGAAGATAGATGGCTGGATATTCGATAAACTTTCATATACGTACCGAAGTCGTGATTTCCGAAAACTGCACAATGAGTACCAATTTCATTTAGAACTGGGACCATTTGCTCGCCTTTTGTGAAGGTGCTCACTGAAAATAAAAATACATATCTATTTAGTTCATAACTGTGATGATTTTATTTATCTAAACTAATATAATTGTGTGACAATAACTCTGCCTGTCTGTTACCCTTTTGGGGGGGGGGGGGGGGGGGGTTGTGATAAAAAGTTTTTTTTTAATGTAAAGAACACTATAAATAATATTAGAAAAAAGAATATTGGGGCATTGTAAGGAGTTACTAATATTGTCAAGTAATTTATTGTCATTAACTAATATTATAAATGCTAAATGGATGGCTGAACGAATCTAAATGAAACTTGAGACAGAGATAGATTACACGCTGGAATGTCATAGTTTACTGTTTATCCCAATAAATGATCCTAATGCTTTCAACCCCACCTCCCAAAACGGACGTAAGCTAATTATCATATAAACTTGAATTATTTAAATAAAAACAGTACAACATCGATCATCGCAAACGACCTTGAAACTACTACAAAGATTATGCCGATTACGGCCTACCTAGTAAATCAAACGAATGCGGCCTTCTTCACCGTCTAGACTGTGCCAGTGCTGTGTGTTTCGCTAGTTATTCGGTCACAAGCTGTTCGCATAATTTCAATAGTATGTTGCGGACAAACCTTCATAAAACTAGACTAGTTGTAGTATACTGTTGTTTGAATGGCGAGTGATCTTTTGGTACACTGTTCATTATTCATTTAACTAACTACAATCCCCACATACTTACACATGCTCGGCGAGAACGCATCACCACTAAATAAAACCAGAGGATTCAGATGTTGTAGGGCTTTTACTGCTGTGCTGAACCTTAATGCACCTCCCACTGGTTCAGTGTCTGTAAGAAACGTTTAGGGAATATATCAAGCTAGAATTATATAAATAAATAAATATTGGACAACGTCACATACATTACTCTGATCCCAATGTAAGTAGCTAAAGCACTTGTGTTATGGAAAATCAGAAGTAACGACGGTAACACAAACACCCAGACCCAAGACAACATAGAAAACTTATGAACTTTTTCTACATCGACTCGGCCGGGAATTGAACCCGGGACCTCGGAGTGGCGTACCCATGAAAACCGGTGTACACACTACTCGACTACGGAGGTCGTCATTATATACTAATATATAATATACTAAATTACTTTTTGGTAGGGCTTTGTGGAAGCCTGTCCGGGTAGGTTATATCAGTGTATCTACAGGAACAGGCATAACATCTTAGTTCACAAGATTGGCGGTGCGTAAGCGATGTAAGGAATGATTAAATTATCTTACAGCACCAAAGTATATGGTTAGTGGTGACACCTCACGATCAGGTGGCATTTGCCGGGCGTAAATCCACGTGATAAGAAACAGCCAATTTGTACCTACAGCACACTGAGTATCAAGCTATGAGACATTAGAGAATATAGTTCATGATACTGTGTCAAATTACCTGTGTTATGATACTAGTCACTGTGAGAGAAAGCCAGGCTGTCTTTTTAAAGTTAAAATGCAGATATTTAAAGAGAAGTTTTGTGCTTTTCCTCCCCCCTCTCCAATATTTTTTTCATTTTTACGGTTCCGTACTCAAACGGTAAAACGAGACCCTGTTACTAAGACTCCGCTGTCCGTCCGTCTGTCACAATCCTTCATCTCATGAACCATGATAGTTAGACAGTTAATTTTTTTGCCGTTTTACAGATTTTATACATATGGAACCCTTCATGGGTGAGTCCGTCTCGCACTTGGCCGGATTTTTTTACACGCCGAGCATAAAAAATTCAAAACACATGTACCTGACCAAACCTGGCTCAAACCAGCTTTGATCATCGGTTAAGATGATTTATGTATTTAAAATATATAATGGAGAAACTTACTCGTAGTCTGTTCAATATTATATACATCATTGAAATGAACAATCACGACATCATCGTCCATGCCTCGTCCGGCGAGCTGGCTCACCGCTCGCCTTCCCACTTGTCTTACTTCCAGTGACGCCTGAAATATTTATAAAGCGATTACATAACGTAGAATCAATACTCTATGTAAATTGGTGCTCACGATTATGTAATGAATGTAAATGAGTTTGTTTCACGTCTCAGTGCTTCTATCGGCGATCGTGACTTTTGCTGTAAAGATAATTTAGAAGAACGGAGACGTATCACAAGAGATAACAATCTACTCAATCGTGCAAAAGCTAATAAGACACAAACTGATCTACAAGCTGTTGTAACACTTGAAGCTAAAACTACTGCGTTTCGAAAATAACTTAAAAGTTGTGATGCAACTGTTTTTTGATTTGTTTAATTTGTTTAGTGATGAGAAGGTTAAATTATATATATATATATATATACATATATATATAGTTGATATTATAAATGCAAACATACCTCTTGAATTACTTTTATAGAATAAAAATATGACAACTGCACAAAGTATCGGACTACAAAAAGGTTAGATGTATTATTAACTATTTGTTTTAGGGTGAATGCAAACTTTTTGGTTCGGAATTAATAATATATATGAGAAACAGATAAGATAAAAAAAAAAATATATAAGACACTAATAATTCGTATCAGATATAAAATACGAATGTTGAAAATACGTCCGCATTTTACTCGATATTCAAATAGGGAATACCACTGCTCAAACGAACGCCTTCTTTTATTTGGTTTATAATTACTGGCTAAAGCTGGGCAACATAATCTTGGTTTACAAATAAACCGTTTTCCTTAGCATGAGCTTCGGTTTTGGAGTAATAAGGACGAAAACGTAATAATTAAATACTGTAATAGAAAACGTTGCTACTGGGCTAAGGTTCTCTTTGGGGCTACTCCAATGCGGATTGGTGGAAACATGTGGCAGGTTTTGATCTAAGAAGTGTACATGATTACGAAGAAGTGCTCAATCTTTATACGCTCCAATTTAAAAAAAATAATCTCATTAAAATGTCGTAAGCACCAAAAAACCACCCTAACGTTTGAACACATATTCCTTGATTATAATTCAGATATCTCGAATTGCAATTTAAGGATGTGATAGAGCCAAAATTTAATTTATTTGGTGGTAGGGCTTTGTTCAAGTCCGTCTGAGCAGCATCCACTCATCAAATATTCTACTACCTCCAAAAAGCAATATTATGTATTGTTGTGTTGTGGAGAGGCAAAAACTTTTCTAGGTGTTAGGGCTCTGTAGAAGTCCGTCTGAGCAGCACCCACTCATTAAATATTCTACCTCCAAAAAGCAATACTTAGTATTGTTGTGTTGTGGTTTGAAGGGTCAGTGGACCAGTGTAATTGAAGGCATAAGTGACATAGCATCATATTTCCTAAAGTTAGAGGAGCATAGATCATGTAAGGAATGGTTAAAATTTCTTGCAGCACTAATGTCTATAGGCAGTGTTCCATTTACCAGTCCGCTTTACATACATAAATCATAACATAATCAGCCTGTAAATTTCCCACTGCTGGGCTAAGGCCTCCTCTCCCGTCGAGGAGAAGGTATGGAGCATATTCCACCACGCTGCTCCAATGCGGGTTGGTGGAATACACATGTGGCAGAATTTCGTTGAAATTAGACACATGCAGGTTTCCTCATGATGTTCTCCTTCACCGCCGAGCACGAGATGAATTATAAACACAAATTAAGCACATGAAAATTCAGTGGTGCCTGCCTGGGTTTGAACCCGAAATCATCGGTTAAGATGCACGCGTTCTAACCACTGGGCCATCTCGGCTTAAAAGGATATAAAAAAAATCAATATCCACAATACAAAGGGGTCATAAAAAAAAGGCGCGGACGTTAAAGGTTGTAAAGAAATATATATTAAAAGAAAAAAAGCTACAGTTTAGCTGACTATGAAACCATATTCATCTGTTTCATCATGAAATGTTCTAAATCCTGGAAACATATTCGAGTTCAAGTATTTCGTTAGCAAATTCCCAATTCCTTGTTCTCAATAATGGAAAACATTGCGAGGAAATGGAATTGCTGTCATGGACAGCTTCGCTTCGGGTTAATCGATGTAGGCAGATTAAACTTCGCCACCAACTCTTTGGTCTTTTACCAGAAATAATACATTTATGTTGTTTAGTCCAGTACGACAAATCGACGAAAATTACTACAAGGGGCAATACCGCCAAAGGTCGTAACCATTTATTTTTGCTCTTAAATATAAAGGCCGATTAAATACCACTATTGTGGTAGCGTAGCAAGGCTATATAAATAATCAGCATTAAAGTTACTATCAACAAGTATCAAGTAAAATTTACTAGCTGAACCTGCGAATTGTAGCACACAAACCGTCACCCCATTTTAGTTCCTCTTGGAGTGAATTAAAAAAGTAGCCCATTGATCTGACTGACTCAAACTATCTCAGCGGTCTAACCGCGAAGAGACAACAGATAGAGTTCCTTTCGCATTTATGATATAAGTATAGATTTAAGTACGCTCTTAATAGCATTTTTGAATCGTGATCACTGGTTCGTAATTTAGACTCTTCTGAGTATATTCTACCCGTAAGAACTCAGTTATTACTATTTATAATCGACTTGTAAAATTATAAATATCGTTACATTATAATCCACATTTCGTGATTGTGAACTATCGAAAGATTTTGTTCGGTGATTAAATTTACAATACGTATAAAAATTAGATTAGGTTAGTTTTTAATTTAACGACAGTACAATCTCGCGAGATAGATTATAATCTAACGGTATTTACGATTTAACGGTGACATTTAGAGTGATGTGCATGATCGTAGAGGGAGGGGGTGGGCGAGGATGACCTAAGAAGACATGGATGGAGTGGTAGAGATGGAGGTGAACGATCAGATGACGAATAATAGAAAATGGAAGGAGAAGACATGCTGTTCCAACCCCAAATAGATTGGTACACGAGCAGGGAAAATAAGATAATATATATAAATTATAATAATATATATAATAATATATATATATATATATATATATATATATATATATATATATATATATATATATATATATATATATATATATTATTTCACGACGTTTAATGAAAAAGATAATTTAAAAAAAATACAGTGATCAATTTTTTGTAGAATATTCAGGCGTTAATCTAAAACGTCTTATCAAATCTCCACTGAACTACGTGTCCTCGAATTGTATTTTTATATAAGATTACGTTTGACCCCAGGCCCTAATCTAAAGGTCTCGCTGACAAGAAATCCATGTCACGTTTTGACAAAGTATGCGTTTATTTTTGAATATTCTTCCACCTAACAGCCTGTAAATTGTTTAAAATCGGTTTTTACTAACATTATCTAGCATCTCTTTCTCGTGTAAATTGTTTCGTAAATACTAATTTTCACTCGCATCTTTGTTGGTCTATTACGGTAGAAATTTTTTACATGACATCCTAACTGATCACGTAATAGCACCGTGTGAAATTTGACCAATTCTTATAAAACCAATGCACTAACACTCTTGGGAACTGAGATAAGGATGTAATGTCTATGGATATATCTTAATTTTTGTCTTTGTAAATATAAATACATTACATACAGACGTAACTCGTATTCAGCTGCTGTTAGGCAGAGTTATTTTCCCTTGTTGCGGAAGGATGTGAACTTTAATCCGCCTCGCTGCGGATGCGCAGATTAGAGGATATATCGTCGTGAGGAATATATCTCGGAATTTCTTCCGACATTCCTTCCTTGAGCCGCCGAGCGTGAGATTATTTGATCGTTTTACTACGTGAAATATTCAAATGGTTTATAACGGGTATATTTTTCTGTAAAATGAGCCTGGACTTAATGAAGATCTTTAACAGACAATATGCCAACGTCGTATATCTTATTATAGTAGGCAGACGATGGACCAACTGAAGAAGGAAGTTCCATACATCGCCAATGCGCCATCGACTTTGCGTTCTAAGATGTTATGTCACACATCAAAGACAAATATAATAATCTAGACAGGAGTTTATAAAGTAAAAATTAAGAAAAAATATTAAGGTCTGTCTGCTTTCGTAACTTTTTTGAGTATATATGTATATGTTTATTTATTTATTTAATAGGTGACATTTTAAACGAACAGTGATATTTCGAATTATATAAAACGCTGATAAGAAATAACTGTTTGCATATTTTAATAAGTATTTACGATACTATATTTATCTCAAAACCCCGAATCCACTCCAGAGGCTGGACGTTATCAAAGGGTAAAAAACTCTCAACGAAGATTGATCGTGAGAGAAATGATAACAAGGGCGGCTCAAGGCCGTCCCATTTGATTGTCGCTGTATTCGACACGATGTCAAAGCAATTTGTCGGTTTTATTGTTGACACTATTTTCGTATACATGATTCTTCGTACACGTGTATGCTACTGAACTCCTAAATGGCTTTACCAATTTGTAAAAAATACATCGGTAAAGAAGGCATATTATTCGATACAAGACTATATAGATGATGAAAAAGCGTGGAGTTAACGCTTGTTGACTTCCAGGCAGGATATATTACATACCTATATAATTGTATTTAACTAACATGACTGTATTTTTAGATGTTGTAAAAGAGTAACTACTGAGTTTATTGCCGGTTCTGTTCGGTAGAATCTACATTCGAAACCGGTGGTGGCTTCACTTAATACAGTTTGTTAAATTATGTTTGAATAAAGAATATTTTGATTTTATGAATGGACCGCTTTCCAGGAATTAAAAAAACATAATAAAATTTTACCCTTAAGTCGTAACAGGCTATGTACATAGGTATGTATGACGTATGTGTCTATGTGTAAAATAGCTGTCGTTATATATTTTTTATGATTAACATAATTCGATACCGTGTCTATGTTGTATGTAGTTAAGGCCTTGATGTTAATAATGATTATGTAAATAGCTGATTGACCTGTATGCATATTATTTTCATGGCGTTCACCATTTAAATAAAATAGACCTACATTTTACATTAACAGCCTGTAAATTTCCCACTGCTGGGCTAAGTCCTCCTCTCCCTTCGAGGAGAAGGTTTGGAGCATATTCCACCACGCTGCTCCAATGCGGGGTGGTGGATACGCATGTGGCAGAATTTCGTTGAAATTAGACACATGCAGGTTTCACAATGTTTTCCTTCACCGCCGAGCACGAGATGAATTATAAACATAAATTAAGCACATGAAAATTCAGTGGTGTTTGAACCCGTAATCATCGGTTAAGATGCACGCGTTCTAACCACTGAGCCATCTCGGCTCTAGAAAAATAGACCTGTTATAATCTAAACAAGCTTCGTTTACAATGTATCGACAGTTTACAATCTGTCTTGGTTTATCATACACAAACCATACAAACTATTGCGGTTATATACATAGAGGCGTGTTTGACAGAAAAATCAAGGTGTTAAGAATATTAAATTATATCGTGGTTACGTCATAAGAGTGATAATACTAGCTGATACTTTGAATATCGAGGACGTAATCGATGTATATACTGGATTTTATGATTTTAACACTTATTAATTTGGAATACGAGATTCAAGCTATAATAAATGTTAGACATAAACTTCAATTTGCAATATTCGGTTAAAATATTCACGACAATTATAAATTTATCAAAGAATTTATTCGTTTACATTAACTGACTTTAATTATAATAATTTTTATCTATAATAATATTAAAAAGAAATAAAATTATGTCTGTTTGTACGCACGGGGTAATCTCTAGAAATAATGAACCAATTCTATTTTTTTTTTCACTTTTATAATATGCTACATTACACCCCAATGCCAAATGCCAAATGCCAAAAAAAAAAAGGTTGTACCCATTCGAAGCCGGGGTGACTCACTAATATGTAAATAAGGATAATATTATTAAAATAATAACATTTATTTAATTACTAACGCATATTATTCTAACAAGATTATGAATATGATACATTATTATCAAAGCCAACAGTAGTGTAGGTATATTGCCAGTATGCCACTAGAACTAAGACGTTATGTACCTTGTGCCTGTAGTTAGCTGGCTCATTCAAACTTCAAACCGGAACACAATAGCACTAAGCATTGCTGGCAAGCATATAAGTAGGTTGTTACCAAGCAGGTTATATATATATATATATTTTTAATAACGAGTAGTAGCAAGTATGTTTTTGGAGATTCATCGGTGGAATATAAACTTCGAACCCGGGCAGTGAATCTTTAGATAGAACTGTTGTTAGTCTAGTGGCTAGATATAAGACGCATATCCCAGGATCCTGGGTTCAAACTCCAATCCAGGCCGAACAAAAGGTTGGGTATTGACTTATTGGGTTTTTCTATCGAGAAATTTCTCAGTAACGGCCCGGTGTCTGGAAGTTGGAAGCATCTAGAAAGTTAAACTCTTTAAGCTCTCGTCGAATTTGCCGTCACATTGTATTATGAAAGTGAGAGAATAGTCTGCTCCTGTCTTTAGGTACACTCTTGTCCATTATAATATTTCCTTAGTTGACTGGTCTCCCTTGAGATTAGCTGCCGTGGCCCAAAACGTTCAGGAGATTTTATTTATAGATTCGATTTAATCTTGTAACCAGAAGATTTAAGTACTTATAACCAATTAAAGTATACATTTATTTATCCGTCAACTTTTCTGATGTTGATAAAAAAAAACGATCACGCGACCTTATCTCCCGACGTTACACAGACAACCAATTATAAACATGTTCACCAAAAAAGGCGCACGCCTCCAAAACTTAAATTACCGGTGTACATTAAAAAATGTAATCTAATTTGTACTTTTTTTGCTGTCTCTATTCGTATATTAGTCATCTCACGCACACTTAGGTATCTTGTTAGCACGAGCGTCACCCATCGTATTTTCATACTGTTATATGTATTATAGTATTTTTTTTTTAATTCACAGTTTCATTTCGAACAAAGGTAAAAATATTGTCAGTTTAAAAATCGCACGTGTCGTTCAGTTTAACATTTCGTTGTACAATAAATTTCCGTTAAATATAATAGACATTAATGTATCCGAAGTGTTTGTAATACGTAATAATTTATTTTACACAGCAATTATTGTTTACGGAAATTGACGAAAAATTATTTTAATAAGAAATAATATATAAGAATTAATATATTGACCGTTCTAAGGTTATCATAATAATCTTATTAGTGTAGGTCTTATCTACGTAGTTATTACAAGTTTTAATTCAGTTGTCATTGATTATTTGGTGGTATGGCTTAGTGCAAGCCCGTCTGAGTAGGTACTACACACTCATCAGATATTCTACCGCCAAACAGCAGTAATCAGTATTATTGTGTTCCGGATTGAAGGGTGAGTGAGGCCAGTGTAACTACTGGCACAAGGGACATAACGTCTTAGTTACCAAGGTTGGTGGCGCATGGACGATGTACATTAACAGCCTGTAAATTTCCTACTGCTGGGCTAAGGCCTCCTCTTCCTTGGAGGAGAAGTTTTTGGATCATATTGCACCACGCTGCTCCAATGCGGGTTGGTGGAATACGTCGTGGCAGAAGTTGAAATTAGACACATGCAGGTTTCCTCACGATGTTTTCCTTCACCGCCGAGCACGAGATGAATTATAAACACAAATTAAGCACATGAAAATTCAATGGTGCTTGCCTGTGTTTGAACCCGAAATCATCGGTTAAGATGCACGCGTTCTAGCCACTGGGCCATCTCAGCTACGTGGACATGAACGATGTAAGGAATGGTTAATGTTTCTGCGGTGGCGACCGATTGCCATCGAGTGGCCTCACTTGCCGGTCTGCCTACTTATATCCTAATAAAGCGGGTAACTGTGAAACGCAGCTATTTACATATAAACACAACAAAACGTTATGATATCAATATAATTAATACTCTATAGATCTCAGGAATAATGTGGCTTTATATCAGTTTTTTTTTTTTTTAATAACGAATGTATACTAAAACCTTCTTCGAATATGGGCTGCATCTTCTGGTATAGGTTTAGTAGTTTGTTTCTTGGAAATTTATAAGCAAGATGGAATTATATCATTTTATCTAGAAAAACATCATAATCAGCATAAGCTGCGAGTCCAATTTCAACATTTTAGAACTGAGATACGTAGAGTTCGAGAACAGTTCTTCATCCATCTTACTATGAAACGTTGCGACGTTCTTTAAAGGAAATCTTTGACTAATTAATAAACGAATTTAAAAAAAAATAAGATTGACACCGTCATTCGTACTAATTAACAATACCATTCAATGATATGAAAAAACTATACACGCAATTATGCGGCGGTTGAAATTAGTTCAAGAGTCAAAAATATGCGTGAGGAAACTAATTCACAAAAACGTTTTTGTCCAGAACAGGTCGTACATCGTTATTTATTTTTTTCTATTACGCCTATCTATCTATTCTTAGTGCCTCAATTATTCTCAATCCAAGTACAGATCCACTTAAGGATTCCAAAAAGGTAGACGTTAAGTTTGTGGCTATCACTGAATAAAATGACTGCATTTTTTGACAACGATTGGTGCTGAATCATCAGGCAAATTTTGAACGCGGTTCAAATCCGTATACTGTTACAGTTGAATACAGATAATCCACGAGGAAAACCACACACTAATCCCAAAAATATTTCTCCTTTATCATTATATTCATAATTAAAATTAATCTCTACATATAATAAATAAAGCCGCTTCGCGTCGTTCGCTTAGATATTTTAAACTACGGAGAGATGGCCCAGTGGTTAGAACGCGTGCATCTTAACCGATGATTTCGGGTTCAAACCCAGGCAGGCACCACTGAATTTTCATGTGCTTAATTTGTGTTTATAATTCATCTCGTGCTCGGCGGTGAAGGAAAAAATCGTGAGGAAACCTGCATGTGTCTAATTTCAACGAAATTCTGCCACATGTGTATTCCACCAACCCGCATTGGAGCAGCGTGGTGGAATATGCTCCATACCTTCTCCTCAACGGGAGAGAAGGCCTTAGCCCAGCAGTGGGAAATTTACAGGCTGATTATGTATTATGTATGTAACGGATTTTAATGCAGTTTTGATAAATACAGAGCGATTCAAGAGGAAGTATTATATGCATTTAAATTGTAGAGAAAAGCCGAGAATTTCAACTTTCCTAGCCGGTAAAATAATCATTAGTCTTTTTATGTTTCTTCTTCAATCTTGTGAAGAAGGGTCGGATAACTAGTTTAATGTAGATGACGGAACAGAAGCCGCCGGCGAGAGACAGGCGAAGAGATTCGTTAGCGAATGTGTCTCATTGTTTAAAAAATAGCACGGGTTAAATCCCCTAACGAAGTCGAAGCGGATCGCAGTACTTAAAAAAATATTTCAACTTAACTTTATTGTATAAGTAGGTGACCACTGAAGTCACTAGACCGATTAACCTAGTTATTTCCTACTGAATTGAGTGTTTTGTACCCAATTTCACTTGAATATTGTATACAATCTTCAGAGACTTACAGCTAACTATAAATTATGTCTATGTTAGGAATATAACATTTTTTTTTATGATATAGGTAGACGAGCAAATGCGCCACGTGATGGTAAGTGGTCACCACCGCCCATAGACAATGGCACTGTACGAAATATTAACCATTCCTTATCGCCAATGTGCAATCTACCTTGGGAACTAAGATATTATCTCCCTTGTGCTTGTATTTAAACTGGCTCACTCACTCTTCAAACTGGAACACAAAAACACTGGGTACTGCTGTTTAGCCGTAGAATATCTGATAAGTGGGTGGTACCCGCCCAGACGGGCTAGCACAAAGCCCTAGCACCAAGTAAATTATTGTCACCAATTACCAAAAAGCAGGCATGTTATGGATATGTTATTTCCGATCTGGATACGGATATATGAACAATATTTTGACGATATCAGATACGGTTACGGATACGAAATTATTTCGAATGATCCGTTTGTTTCGGATAGTTACGAATACAAATTGTAAAAGAGAAAATTTCATGGGAACAGTTTGACTTGCAATCTATTACTTGGTACTGTATTTGTAATTTGATAATAAGTATATATATAATCATTTATTATTGATATATTATTTCGGTAACGGTTTCGGATTGGTTTTATTTCGGATGTCGGAGTTTCGGCTATAGGGCTCCATAACTTAGTAAAAAGTGGTAAAAGTGTCTTTTTCTAAATCTCATTCTCTTCGATTTGTATTTGACCGAACACCAGAAGGCTTTGTTAGAAAATGCCGGAGGTCTATGTTGTAATAACCAGTATGTGGTGTATAGCATCTTAGTTTCAAATGTTGGTGGCGCATCGATTATATAAGAATTTAATAATACTGCTTACACTACTAATAGGCAGTGGGGACCACTTACCATCAGGTGGCCCATTTAATCACGTATCTATATGACATAAAAAACAAGGTTTAAATGCTTCTACGTGAGCTCCCATACCTCCATAGTGGGCGATGAAAGGTCAATGCCTCCAAGAATACGTGCGCATAGAAAAAAAGTTACAGCTTACTATCAGTGATTTGAATTTTATCGTTTCATTCATCGTCCATTGGGATAAACAAGAATCGATTATCTTTTCTTGTATATAAATACGGACTAAAAATAAGAATTTATAATTTTTAGTCTACAATTCAATTTAATATTAATAGTGAAAGCCAAGACGGCCTCATATCTACCATGTGAATATTTACTAACCTTCCTGGCAATCTCCTGATTTCGTAAAAAGGAACGGAAGTGTGTAACAGGAAGCCGGGGAGTGCGCGTTTGATTTGACCAATGAGCGCGCGCGCTGCTAGATTTGGCCGTCACATGGTACCATCCCATTTTCCAAGAGCACATAGGGCTAATGTTGTTATGCTTATACCAAGATGAGATGTCAATTGTTCCGCATCATATTACAGGCTTATCACTTGCATCGATAAACTATTTTTCATATCATTCTCGTAGGAAAGCATTACCAGCTAATTACTTAATAGTAAAATTTAACGATTCCATCAAAAACAGGGTTATTTTCGTCATAAAGGGCGACCTATGGCCGTATCAGTCCATCTAATAATTTTTAAGCGACCTTTGACTCACAATGAAAACGCAATTGTATGAATTGAATGGTATTTCTTTCCAATAATTGCTTTTTTTTTTTTTTAATATGTAAAAGTTGTTCGCCCCGTGGGTAGTTAGCGTTATGTTATGGATTGTATAATTATTACTATTGAACTATCAAGTCTTATTTAAATGTTTTTTTCAGTACCAGTTGTTGCCTGCGGCTTCGGCCGCTTTTTAGGGTTTGGTTCTCAATTGTTAGTTACATAAAAGCCTAGCCCTTAGTCCTATTTCTTTCACGGGGGTCAAGCTTGTTTGATATCAAATTTCATCAAATTCGGTTCAGTGGCTGGGCCGTGACGGACAGACAGAGTTCATTAGTATTTATATTATATTCAGAATATACTGATTATTACTACAGTCCTTGGACATAGACATCACTCTAACGTAGCTTTCTGATGTACTGTCAATTTATTTATATATATATATTATCCATTCAAAGACAATGTGATGTAGACTTACACAATTTTAATGCATTCTACTAATTGTATTATACGCACAAAAAGAAAAAAAAAATCAAATTTATTATTTTAATTTATTAATTCTCAAGATTATCTCTTTCAAACAAATTCTTCAACATTTTAATATTATGTAGTAAGAAATACACGGAGACCTTTGAAATTGCTAATTATGTCTAATTGATCAGAAATGAACGCTACGATAATTCGAATTAAAACTATTTGTTGAGTATATTGGTCAATCTGTGCCGTCAATTAATTTGATACGAATATCCTAAATTGTATATTGTTTTATTGTATTACCAAATGAATTAATAATTTAAATGGAATATGCTTAAGCCTATGATTGTTTAAACCAAGTTAGCGTAGCATTCATTGTAGTGTCGAAATAATACTCTAGTACAAATAAATAACGCTTATCTTGGCATGGATTTTAATATTTTAAGTGTATTTATTGGAATATTTTTTTATACGTATTATGCTTAAAACACTAAATACTTTAATGGCATTCTTGGTAGTACATTGTATTGAAATTAAAGTAATTTAGTTTGGCAAATTTAACTAAAATAATTTAGCTACTGGATATATTTTAATTTTAATATATTGCGTTTAATAAAAAAAAATCGTATTTCACTGGCGAAATGTTGACAATCGACTTACGGTGATTTGCTATTTCGATAAGTGCATCCATTTAAATATTATAATCAATGTTTTATTACGTTCTTCGGTTGATTTCTGTGGTGAGTTTCGAGTTTCTTAATATGCGACATTAATTGTCATAATTTCAACAATAGACGCATCAAAATAGTGCATCCACGTTAGTCCCTATTTAATAATTCTGAGATGCGAAGTGGATTCTGAAATTATGCGGATCACTTTCTAAATCCTTCTTTAAATAACCTCTTTGCTTAACATATACAGAGGAACTTGTTAACTAAAAAAAAATATTGATTTAAACCGGATTTTTCTGCCCACAAAATGATCTTGCCATTTAAAAAAATTGAATAAAAAAACTATACATGCTATTAAACTATGATGACAAGATGAAATTGGTTCGGTTAAGGTGAGATTACATATTAACAGTGAACAACGTCCACTCGACTGAATATTGATTTCTAGGTCGAATGTCAACATCCAGCATCGTTTGGACCGTTTCGCTAATTAATTCAGTTGTCATCTTTTTTATTTTTTTTCGCGTGAGGTGTCACTTTGAATGAAGTGTGAAATGAACGAGAAATGTTTTTCCCGATTCCATCTTTAGGCGATACAATTTTATTTCAAGTTATGCGAGGATATATAAAATTACAAATGAACAAAAAAAAAAAATATTCGAGTTATTCCAATTACAGGACAATGTCTTTGGTCCAGACTTTATACAGTTATCTATGGTATTCATTTTGCATTCACAAAAAATTGCGTTTTGAATGTCGACCGAGCTGGTGTCGACAATTTCGAAATTAAATTGAATTTAAGTAGGTAAGTTGTATAGTGTTGTTTGATAAATTCGATACCGGCTGTTTGTACGCTAAGATCTTTTAAACTATGTAACCGATATTAATGCGGTTTGTTTTAATAAACAGAGTAATTTAAGAGATATATGTATACTGGTTGTCGCCCGCGGCTTGGCTCGCGTTTTAAGGGTGTAACATGTGTTGGACAAAAAAGTAGCCTATGTCCTTCCTTGGAGTTCAAGTTTGCATCATAACAAATTTCATCAAATTCGGTTCATTGGTTTGGTTTTTCTTTATGATATCGGTAGGCGGTCAAGCAAATGGGCCACCTGATGGTAAGTGGTCAGTACCGCCCATAGACAATGGCGCTGTAATAAATATTAACCTTTCCTTACATCACCAAGGCGCCACCAACCTCGGGAACTAAGATGTTATGTCCCTTGTGCCTGTAGTTACACTGGTTTGAAGGGTTCAAACCGGAACACAACAATACTGAGTACTGCTGTTTGGCGATAGAATATCTTATAAGTGGGTGGTATCTACCCAGACGGGCTTGCACAAAGCCCTACCACTACACATATGGGGGTTAAAATTATCGCAAATAGTCACCCCTATCACCTCCTAACGGGAATACGTCGAATTACCTATAACCCTGTATATGTGCCAGGTGAGATACGCATAGCATAACTGATGGGCGAAAATAGTGAATATCTTACCTAAATGTGTAAATTAAGAAAAACAAGCAAACAATGAATACTAAGTGCACAGAGATGGTAAATCAACTTGTGTGACAGGCATGACTAACTACAGGTTACAATACATGAAATAAATAATTACATTTTTCAATTAAAGTATCAATATTATTATATTTAGTTTGTGTTTTTTTTATAATTGTTTTTGCAATGCAATTAATTATTAATGTATAATATTGGCATTTTTTTGGGCACAGAAAGCACATTATTCTGACAGCATGACGAATGGTTGTCAAATCTAATACTGCCTTTGCCTGTTATAATTTTTTAAAATTATTTTTTCGATTCTACTAAATTATAACAGACTAAAATCAAAAAAAGAATGTCATCGATTTCCTTAATTGAAACAACCTAGAGAAATATATAAACTGAAAATATAGAAAAAATAATGAAACCACTGCGCTCATGATTTAACAAAATGAAGATGAAATATAGTGCTATGTGTAACGCATTCTGCATTAACAATTTAAAAAAAAATATATAATATATAGTGATTTAATTTCTTTTGTACATTTTTAATCTATATTTTTCTTTTTTAATTACATAAATATTTGTCTGTTCATTGGCATTACAGATGTATTTTTAGGAAATTATTATTGTATGGCATGTGTCCTATGTTTTTCTTATTAAATTCAATTTTTCGTTATGCCTAAATTAAGGATTTTTTTTCTGTGTTTTTTATATTTCGATTTGTCTTAATAATCCAAACGATTTTGTCTATTTTGTTTTTTTTTTTTGTTTTTTTCTTTATAGTTTATATTTTTGATTATACTAGTATGGTTTTGTGTGTATTCTAATTATTGTAACTGTCAGCTGGCAGGACAAGCAGAAATGACCTGTAGTTACTTATAGTATTAGAAAACTAGAGTAATTCATAATATCAGCATTATTTTAAATATTTGTTTTATATATATATATATTTCTTTATATACATATTATACATATTCTAATTTTGTCTTATTAAGTGCATTATGTTGGATGATGACGACGAGGTGTTTATGTCTGCATGCAGTAGCTGCTCTTCCAGAGAAGATGAGGACTCTTTTGATGTCCCTGAAACCCTTGGTTCTCTGTTGTGCAACTCCCTTCTCAATTGTTCTCAGACTTTTAATATTTGTCATTTAAATACTCAAAGTTTACCTTCCCATTATTCTGATTTCTTAGACACCTTTTAAAATGCCTCTGTAGATGCCATTTTGGTATCTGAAACTTGGCTTAAACCTTCACTTAGTTCAAACCTTTATAGCCTTCCTGGTTTTGTTCTGATACGGAATGACCGAACAGGTAAAGGTGGTGGAGGCGTTGCTATCTATCTCCGCAGCGAAATACCTTATACCATATTATGCATCTCTCCTTCTGCTTTCTCTTTCACTGCTGAATTCATTTTTCTTGAAGTCCAACTAAAGGGCATTGAAACTGTTCTTGGAGTTATTTATTGCCCTCCGGCCTGTGATTATTTTAACTCATTAGAACCCGTCCTTGAATCGCTGTCTTCGGATTATTCACATATTATTTTCATGGGAGATTTGAACCCTGACCTTTTAAAATCTACTACTCGCTCTCTTCGTCGCTCTAACTTTTTAAAATCAATCGCTCTTTACATTCTTCCTTCTGGTCCCACTCATCATAATTCGGCTGCTCATGATACTTGGTTAGACGTAACTTTGATTTTCTCTATCGATGATGTCTTTAAACATGGACAATTATTGGCTCCCGGATTTTCCCGACACGATCTCTTATATTTGGCTTATAACCTAAGACCCCCTAAAATGAAACCTCCAATTTTGTGGATCTTGGTCTTCATATTGATTCCACATTCAGTTGGTCTGTGCATATCTCTGATATTAGTCGCTCAGTTACAGCCACGTTAAGGTGTCTGAATCGACTTCGAAATTTCCTTCCCATCAAGACTAAGATTATACTTGTGCACGCTTTGGTCTTTCCCATAATTGATTATGCAGACGTATGTTATTACGATCTCAACGAAAATCAACTGGATAAACTTGATCGTCTCTTAAATAACTCCTTGCGTTTCATTTTCTGTCTTCGTAAGTTCGACCATATCTCTCAGTATCGTGATAAACTAAAATGGTTTACAATTCGACAACGTAGAGACTTCCGATTACTTTCATCTCTTTTCTCTATTCTCTTTGATCCTCTCTCTCCCGATTATTTGAAAGGCAGATTCAAATTTCTTTGTGATAACCACAATCGTCAACAACGTTCTAAGGATTCTTACCTTCTTCTGTCCCTACTCACACTTCCGGTTTCGTCTCTAATTCCTACTCCGTTCAAGTTGTCCGATTATGGAACAAAGTACCCGAACATATTAGAAAAGCTACCTCAAAATTTACTTTTAAAGCTCGTCTACGTGAGCACATATTGTCAGAAAGCCCCTAGCTCTTATGATTTCTGTTATGTACTATTATTATTAAATTAACTATTGTTATATTATATATATGTTTTTACGATAGACAGTATAGATCAATATTTATTTTGTAGATACTATATGGATATGTATGTATATGTTTTTTTTTTTTATGTAGTTTTATATAAGTATGTGCATATATTGTTATATATTGTTAATTAATTTTTAATTTATTGTTAATTAGTTTTTAAATTATTTTTAATTTATTGTTAATTAATTTTTAAATTATTTTTACTTTATTGTTAATTTATTTTTAAATTATTTTTAATTAATTTTTAATTACAGCATTCATGGTTTTTCTGTTTAACCTAAAGTTTGACTGGCAGATAATGCCTTCAGGCATTAAGTCCGGCTTTTGTCCCATTAACTTTATGGTGGTCAATAAAGCATTTAAATAAATAAATGTATATCAACTATTATTGTTAATGCATTTAGAACTGTGGTTTTTATTTGTAAAAATTTGTTGTTGTGGTCTATTGATATTTAATTATATTTTTAAATAATCTTTGGTAAGCATGCTTTAATTGTCATGAAATCACAAGCTATACAACATTCAAGAACATCGTCAAAAACAAATAAAGAACTATTTATATTGAACTTGCTGAACCAGCGGCTTTAAGTGTGCGAAATTTATAAACCACAAACTTCAGGGGTTGGAAGGGTTTTACCCCCTTAGGGATAGAGTTTCATAAAATCCATTCTTAGCGGATGTCCACACTTAATAAGAAACCTGCCTGCCAAATTTCGAGTTTGTAGGCTTTATAGTTTCTGAGATTTTATGATTAATCAGTGAGTGGAATTTTGCTTATATATATATAGATCATGAAGCCTTTTTTCCTGTAATTCAATATAAGTAATTCTTTTTTATGATTTATGTATAATTCGTGCCTGTTTCAGCCATCCAACGACAGATCGGACACCATCAGTCATTTCCCCGGGTACATCAACACTCGTAGACTCTATTAAAGAGCTCCATCTGGACCTTAGAGCCGCTTGTGCCGCAAACGAGGCCATAGTATGTATAGATTTCACTAAAATCATTGTGTATCACCGTTGATATTAATTGGTTGAAAATACTATGTAGTCAATAAAATTTGTTTGTACTTTAAATGTTAAGACATTTTTACAAATATAAATTACTACACTTTTTGTCAAATTATCACATTTTGTCTTTTTTTCTCACTTGAATACATTTGATGTTCGGAGTAATGTAAAGATTATTTTCAGATTTCACGAACACTCAAGGTCAATGCGAAATATATTAGTACATTCGAAATTCTGCATGAAAAAACAGACATTACTAAACTGTTATGACAAAATCGCGTCTAACGAGCGGAATACAAAAACTAATATTTAGCACGATCGTATAGAAATTTTAAAACGAGGTCTGCGCAGTGCTAAGAATTTTGATGCACACTAAGAGGTCAAAGCACGCGATTATGAATTTTGGCACCTTCTCCAATGCTTATACCTTACGCTATTTATATTGTACTCCTTTGACAGATTATATACAAAATGCACTTGTTTACATACGTAGATAAATGAACATACAGGTATATTCCTTTCGTCGAAATTAAATTTAAACAAAAACAATAAAAAAAATGTTATATTTTAAACTTACCTAACAGAATGATGGTCGGAAAAATTTGATATATATATATTTTTTATTTTAAACACTTTTTTTCATTTATAATATAAAAGAATACGTGTTCTCTTAGAGAATATTTTTCGATCTTTTGAATTTGGAAGGACAATCACACCCACGAACGGAATATCTATGACTTACTGTCAGTAATTTGTCAAATTCGATCCGTTGTCAAATATGCGTTCCTTTCCATGATAAGTGTTCGAAACCTAAACATTATAAAAAATATAAAAAAATTGATAGAAACGATTATAGATTTATTAAAATATAAAAATAGGTTTAAACATGTATAATTTGGTTAATAATTAATTTTTGTTTTATTAAATAAATACCAGAAGATTAAAAAAAAAACATTTACATTGTTGATGTGATTTTGAATTAACTTATGATTTAAAAAAATTTAACTTAATGAAAAAATGTAATTAATTCAACTGTTCAAAATTAATTACCCTACAAGGTACAGAAAGTTCATTTGTAGGTAACACATTGAAATCCATTGATCTGGCTTAATGTAATATTATTATGGTGGGTATTATTAATATCAATGGACTTTAATCCTTGTGTTTGTAGTAATAATCACCTTCAACATCATACCAGTCAACTAATTTCTTATTATGCCACATAAATACTCCTTTAAGATTAGGCGACGCTTCTAAAATAAGGTAAAGAATAATTTCCGCAGCATCATCTGGATCAGTTTCTCCTCCACCCTGTGCCATATCTGTCTTTAAATACCCTGGATGAACAGCATTTATAGATATATTTCTGTCATTATATTTCCGTTGTTGTACCTGTAAGAAAAATAAAGGTAACCATAAATACTGATACACAGGCATTTATCGAATGGCAATTTATTATTATTAACATTTCGATTTGAAAACTATTCATCTATTAAACTTGAATCTATATATCATTTACATATTTCTTTGCGTACAATTTCTCTAAATATAGGATTGATTTTTTTAAAATTCGTTCAATTCAATTCAATTCTTAGTTTAATGGCTTTTAGTTGTGCCAAATTAAAATTCGTTTCTATAAGTGGAATAAAAAAAATTGACGTTTGACAGCTGACGTGTATTGTTAAAATTTGACGTAAAAAACAAACAAGTGTACCTTTACATTATAACGAACTCAATATATAGTGATTTTTGTTGATGTTAAAGGCTTTGATTAGTTGTTAGATTGAGTGTCGCTTAAAAATAAAACTAACGGGCCGACTCTGTGCGTGACAGCAACGCTTGACATTCGCCAAACGTCATTCCACTTTACTAGTGTGCATCTACTTAGTGGCCAATTGTTGGTCACTATTTTTTTAACTAATTCTCAGCTTTGACCGTTAAAACAAAGACTCAATAATTATTTAATTACGTAGGTAGACTTTGTAATAAATTTTAAAATAAATAATAATTGTTATGTTTTGTATTGAGTTATAGTTACCATAGTCAAAGCCGTTAAGGCAATTTTAGAAATTCTGTGCTCCGCATGTTTTCCGTCGTCAGCAAAATCTTCTTTCTTGAATGTACCGTTTTTTAAGCTTTCCAAATAGTTATTAACAAAATAATTAATATCTTCCGTTTTCAAATCTTGTTTCGTGAGAACGTCTAACCATTTTTTGTTTTTTAAATTCGAAAGATGTCCACATGCGCTCGACACATTGATCACTCTAGCGCCATCTCTTAGTAGAGGATATAAAAACTCTTCGATGTCTAAAAGACTTCGATAGTTCACATCAATATTTCTCTTAGCTTCTTCATACGTCGGATATACCTTTTCCAACTCTAACATGCCTGCATTATTTACGAGAACATCTAGACCACCGTGTTTCGTTTTGATATAATCTGCAAATTTTTTAATACTGCTTTTGTCACTGACGTCAAGTGAATAAAATTGCGGTTTTAATCCGAGAGCATTTAACTTTTTCACGGCTTCTAATCCTCTTTTTTCATTTCTGGACGTTAAATACACGATACCGTTGAATCTTTCGCACAATCCTTTGACAATTGAAAAACCTAAGCCCTTATTGGCGCCGGTAACAGCTGCTATTTTTTCCGCCATGTTTTTGCGTGGTTTGACGGCGGCGTTTCGTTATTGAATGAAAACGATGTCATTATTAATCGTAAGTTGAGATAGGTTACTATAAATATACATTTCCCTCCCTATGTTATCATCTATGATAAATGCCGTATCAATTTGTTTTTCTATACGTACATGACCGATTAGTATAAACAAAAACATAAATAGTTTTTTTTTTTCATTAATATGGCCATGGTTTTTTTGGTAGAAATTTTATGATATTAGTTTAATTAGTGCAATTCTCATCTTTTTAAATGTTTGTCAGCCATCCAAAAATGTGATATATATTTAATAAAGTTCGACTTCGATCGCGTTTTAAGAGGTTACATCAGCAGCCTGTAAATTTCCCACTGCTGGGCTAAAGCCTCCTCTCCCTTTGAGGAGAAGGTTTGGAGCATATTCCACCACGCTGCTCCAATGCGGGTTGGTGGAATACACATGTGGCAGAATTTCGTTTCAATTGAAACATGCAGGTTTCCTCACGATGTTTTCCTTCACCGGCGAGCACGAGATGAATTATAAACACAAATTAAGCACATGAAATTCAGTGGTGCTTGCCTGGGTTTGAACCCGAAATCATCGGTTAAGATGAAGCGTTCTAACCACTGGGCCATCTCGTTCTTAAGGGGTTGGTGATCAGGTATTAGGCATTAAAAGTAGCCTCTGTCCTTCCTTCTAGTTGAAATTTATTTCATAACAAATTTCATCATATCAAGAGGTTTGGTCCTTAAAAGTGCATACATACTGACAGACATAGTTAATTTCGTATTTATAATATTAGTAAAACAATAATGATTCACCTTTTGACCTCATTTCTCTGACAATGAATAATGAATAATATGTTTACATGATGCATTATATTTACAATTTAACTGTCATACACTTGGTAATTATTGATATTAATGGGCTATATTTATAAATATATCAAGCATTTATCTTAATTATTGTAAATATTATATTTATCTAAAAAAACAAAAGTACCTAAGATTTTAAATAAAAAATAATTCGTTTATTTATTCGTTCCATGAACGATCGGATGGAGCGAAAAAGTTCTCGAGTGGAGACCACGTACCGGCAAGCGCAGCGGGGGTCCCCCCGCGAGATGGACGGACGATCTGGTCAAGTGCGCGCGGTATCGCTGGATGCAGTCCGCTACTCACCGGTCAAGGTTGAAGTCATTGGGAGAGGTCTATGTTCAGCAGTGGACGTCTTACGGCTGATATGATGATGATGATGATGATGAACGAACCCTATTCTGCTCGGGTTTATTTTCTGAGTTATTTAATCTGTAGCGTATCATGCGATCTATCGACCCGTAGTAAATTTTACCTATAAAAATTTAGTTAAGCTGGTAAATGGGCGTATTATACATTGGCACTTTAAATATAACGATCCTTGACTTGTATTACCAATACGGCAACAAAGTTAGGAACTAAAATGTCATCGAAGTCCCTTGTGCCTGTTTTAGAATGACATACTCACCCTTCAATCTGGAACACAGTAATATTGAGCATTGTTGTTTGGCGGTAGAGTATACGATGAGTGGGTGGTACTACCCACTTGTGCACTATATGCCCCGCCAAGCGACAAATTTTCGTTGATGTTAACCGCCGTGATCCCCACGTGTAAATTATTTTCTACACATGACTCTCAATGTCTATACTAAAATTACAAATGCAAAAGTAGTTTCGTTTGTCTATCTGTTGTTCTCTCATGGCCAAACCACTGAAATGAATTTGATGAAATTGGTATGAAGCCAGCGTGAAATCTTGAATAAATTAAATACTTCTATGCCTATAATCTGACGAAAAATTCTTATAACGTATATTCGTATAACTATATATTTTATATATTTGTTTAAAAATATCTTGAAACATCTTACAAAACATAAACAATAATAATGTTTAGAATAACCTCGACAAATGACAGAAATTGCTTAATATATGTGAAGATTTAGTATGTCACATAAATACTGGCTGTGCCAAACACATATATACATTTTGATGGGGAAAAAAAAACAAACAGTTACATTATATTGCGTCGATGCGGAAGTATAGGAGAACAGAAAGATCAACAAAGGCGTCAGTTTCGGAATTATTTACAATTGTAACGTTTTATTATTTAAATTATACCTACACGTAACTCATACGGGACATACGTGACTGAATTTCAAATTTAAATCCTATAGTAGGCGGAAGTAAGTGATGTTATACGCTGGTTATTGTTAACCATATAATAACCTTCAGAACTAAGATATGTCCCTTGTGCATGTAATAACACTGGCTCATTCTTCAAACCAAACTCAACACTCAAGTATTGTTGTTTGCTGGTATAATGTGTGTCGTCGCTACTTTGGGCTATCAACAAGGATTTTTGTTTAAGATTAGACTTCGAGACTGTTAGACTGGTTACCACGAAGTGACATACAGTGTAATCCTCTAAGTACTACTTCGGCAAAATCGACTTAATATTTTTGACCTACAGTTAGCAATGAGAAAAAGGGTCTTATGGTATTAACAATCTCTTCTCAAATGATATAGATATTAACTAAGTAAAAAATAAATCAGCTAGTTAGTAATCATTTTTGATGAATTCATCAGCCCTTCCTTCCAATATGTATCGACATATTGGAAGGAATCTCTTTGATCAAACGATACATTTTGTAGGACAAATATTTTTTCAAATAATTTAGATGATTACTTTGAGATTGAGCAAAAATAATCTCAGTTAGTAATACATTTTTGGGAATCATCAAATCGACATATTTTATCCCCGTTACCTCTGTTAGCTACCAAAATCGAGAGTTTTCGTACAGGAAATTGTTGGGCGTCTCACCATAGTGAAGCTACTCACGAAACATTAGCTTCATAGTAATCAAGTGCAAAAATGGAGCATGGATCCTGGACTAATAGCTATATGTTTGGTTTTAATATGAGCCACTATGAAAATCATCCGTTTATTAAGACTACGCTTACAACGACCGACGTTTTAACAACCGAATTTCACTCAAAATTGTTGGGTAACAACGACGACAACGAAAACGATGGTAACGTTATCCCTCTGTCTGGGCAAGAGCTCTGAATAAAGGACTGTCCATAGGAAATTAACTAGAACGATATTCTGATGATCTGATATTTGATGATGATCTCGCAACGTGTGAGGAGCCAAAACGATTCTACATAATTTCTACAAATGGCCAAAATAACGACGATTTTAATGACGTATATTTATTTATTTAGGAATAATTGATATAACCCACTGCAATTTAAAGCTGTACGTCATATTCTATACCGATAACAGTTGGTGTTGTAAGAGAAACACCTTCCCACAGCTTAAGTTGTCCATTAACACTTTGTCGTTATTTTATTAATTAATATTTGTCGTTATTTTTCCGAACCGATACGACTCGGGAACCTTCAAGAAAAGAGCGTACTCTTTCCTGTGAGGCCGGCAACGCACCTGCAAGCCCCCCGGTGTTGCAGATGTCCATGGGCGGTGGTAGTCACTTTCCATCAGATGAGCCTCCTGCTCGTTTGCCACCACTAACATAAAAAAATAATAATTAATAAGTAACATTTATAATAGTCATCAATTATCAGGCCGATTTCTTTGAAAACGATTGGAGTTTATTCCATTCCATTATAAAGACAAATTAAGCACATGAAAACACTTGTTCTGAATACTGGACTACCTTAACTCTTAGATCGACTCAGGTTTGGCTCCTTTGTAGGTCGAGTAACTACTATATGGATTTGATTTGAATTGTACTCCTCTAAAATTGAAGTTTTCAGAAATCCCATCTCAGTGGTAGATTGCGACAGTTTTGGCTGTACATTGATAGTTAGGTGACATTATACAATTGATTTTGGATTTTGTTGTCCAGGTCTAGTGAGTAAATTTTAGTTATTAAATGTAATATTTACAGTTAGCTTGGAAGTAACTGCAACGCAATGCTCGTGTCCAGAGTAAGAGGCGACCAATCTATCAGTCTGTCTTGTCACTGTCACGGTCTCACGAACGCTTTTATTAATCCAACGCAGATGCTGTGACCGAATACGTCCGTATCGTCTCTCCTTTGATTACTTTTAAAATGAAGTACGGGTTTTTTATAACGAATACATTAATCTATCTGAATAAATATTTTTTTAAAGCTAAAAGAGATAATTTAATAAGACAGTTTTAGTTAAATAAGAAAAAATTGAAATGGAACGTTTCGTTATACGGTATGCAATTTCAAAATATACAAATATAATTACGAACATGTTGTTTAATGTACTTAGTTTTTTTAAATACATTTGGAAAACCTTTTGGTATTCTGTGAGATGAAATTCGAAACTCACAGTAGAACACTATCTAGAAATATCAGTTAGTCTATATGCAACATTGCCTATCACTACATTTTGTAAAAAAAAGTGCTCCAGCTGATTGTATGCGATAAATTCAAAAATTACCAAACAGATTTTATACGATTTCCAACGGACGGAGTGATTCATGAAGGTTTAGGCGTGTAATTCATTATGGTTACGTTTAAATTGACTGTGCTATGATGATCATTGTTGAAATTGTCAGAAAAAAAAAATGCTGATGAGATGAATATTGTGATATATATGACTTATTTCTATCGAAATAGGAATAAAGATAAACAAACCGAAGATTTACGTATTTCATGTGATTGGATAATAACCATTTTTTCGCAAATCCATAGCGAATATCATAGATTAATCGAGCTCTCGACCAATGATATCGCGTCAATTTGCTTTCAAGTTTTTATTCGGTTTTTCTCCTCTTATGGTTTTAATAGAGTATACGTTTTATGTATATCCTTATTCTACTCGTGCGAAGCCGGGACTGGTAACTAGTAATCGTTAAAAAAATATAGGATACACGTATCAAAATGGCGTAACAACGTAATTCAATTGTCAATATTTCACGAGTGAGATTCGTAATTATATTCCATAAAAGCTCACTTCATATCTAACTCGTGAAATGTTGATTAATGACTTATGTTCATGTGCTATTTTAATGAGTGTTATATTATTATTTGAGTGTTATAATCATTACAGTTAATGTCACATAATGTTTTATGACTTTTCTTGATCGTGTTCTGCGGAAAATGTCAAATTGGTCTTATAGAATAATTCTATAGATGTAAGTTTTAAACGAGAAAATCTAATAAATACTTTAAACCTCATTGTCTCCTGAGATCAAGATAACAAGCGTTAAAGTGTAATAAGTGTAAAATATTGATCTGTGTTCAATTAGACCTGCATGTGTCTAATTTCAATGAAATTCTGCCACATGTGTATTCCACCAAACCGCGTTGGAGCAGCGTGGTGAAATATGCTCCAAACCTTCTCCTCAAAGGGAGATGAGGCCTTAGCCCAGCAGTGGGAAATTTACAGGCTGCTAATGTAATTTAAAGATAAACTTTAGTGAGAAGACATATCAAATCAAATTATTTTTTTATGTAGTGTAGGAGAATAACACTTCCTTTATTACGGCGTAGGTAGGCGGACTGGAAGATGGGCCAGTTGATGGTAAGTGGTCATCACTTCCCATGTACATTGACGTCATGTGAATTATTAACGAATACACCACCAACCTTGAGAGCTGAGATGTTATATCCTTTATGCTTATTCACTCTTAAAATCGGAACACAACCATTCTACGTATTGTTGTTTGGCAAAATATTTATGACCAGTGAGTGGTAGAAACTCAGAAGGGCTTGGACAAAGGCCTACCACCAAGTTGCTCATTGATGACAATAAATTATCATCGTTTTAAAAACTGGTAAGAGCTAAAAATATTTTAAAAAGTCTTTATGAAAAAAATAAACACATTATACAATTAATTTATAAATATTTCTTTTTTTAAGATATTACAATACCACTATATAAAAATTATGAGGAACAAAGGCGATTCGTCGCAGATGTGCTGGTGTTTCCAGTTCACTACTCCACAATAATGGCTGCCTTCAAAATTCCCGCCAAATATTGATACGACGCTTCACCAGATCGACTAGCTGTCAAATCTTGTTTCCCACAATAATGGCGGCCTTCAAAATTCCCGCCAACTATCGATACGACGCTTCACCAGATCGACTAGCTGTCAAATCTTGTTTCCACGTAATTTAAAAGATGGCGCTAACAACACGGCCATCATATCTTTAAACGTTTAAATTATTGAATAAATATTAAAGATTATTAAGAAAAAAAACCAAATGCGAATAGGATTCTTCGAATGAATTCATGAAATTGAGTGCTTTATAGCCACAGATAAAATTACTTTTGAAGTAAATCAATGGCGAAATAAAAAAAAAGTGCTTAATGCATATGGAATCCATCGAAATAAATTAAATCGAACAGTTAAATTACCAGTTAAATAAATTATTTTGGCCTTTTCAATTATTTAATCAATAAAAGGCTTTTAAAATATTATACAGTTTTATCGATGTATAACATATTACAATGTTTAACATATATAAATATTAATAAAATAATCATTACCTCTCCCTGGGGACTTCACAACGATAATTTTCGTTCATTTATTTATGTTCAAATAATTCGACGACTTACAAAATTTAAAATTAATATTTATTTAAAGGTATATTTATATTCGGAGGTTAATACAATAGATTTTTTTGTAATTGAAATTATTGGTGATTTTTGTTAAGGGAGAGGAGGCCTTAGCCCAGCAGTGGGAAATTTACAGGCTGCTAATGTAATGATGTATGTAATGTTGCAAAATTGAAGTGTTTTTTTTTAATACAAAATATATTATACCGATTTTCTAGGAATAAATGCGAAACGAAATAATAAACGATAAATACATATAAATCTTAACGTTAATTGTGCAAAATAGACACAATGACATACTGTAACTGACACCCCTATTATGTCAGTAGGTGACCTTTAATCGATAAGGTCAATAATAGACTTTGTCTTTACAAGGCTTTTATGAAAGCCTCGAATTCACTAGATGTGGTTTTGCGTAAGGTCGTTAAAGTTTTATAATTCCTATAATTATGTTACAGGTTTTTTTTAATTGTTAATTCTAGATGTTGAAAAAGAGTAACTACTGAGTTTCTTGCCGGTTCGTCTCGGTAGAATCTACATCCGAACCAGTGGTAGCTTTACTTTAAATGACGATTCAAAAGTGCTTGTAAAAGCCTACTTGAATAAAGTATATTTTGATTTGATTAGATTTGACTTAGTGGCGTTAAGATAAGTGGTCACCACCACATATGGACAATGTCACTGTAAGAATGATTGCCTATTATTAAAAACATTGGTAACTAAGATGTTATGTTCCTTGTTTATGTATAACCTATTTCAATCGAATAAATAAATATAAACAAAACTTAAATTTATGTAATTCTTCGCCTTGCGGCATTGTCGTCTCCTTACGGCCGATGACGGCCTTGTTGATTGAGGCAACGGACGGCACGGGAGGGCCGCGGATGCAATATATCGACACGATCCCGCAGATTCTCCAATCCGTGCCAAGGGAGGCCATCGCAGTGGTTTTAGTGGGTAGGAATCCCACATAACCCAGTTCACCCCCCCCCACGGGTCCGGGTACCTTACTGAAGGACCTCCACACCGATTTGCTGCACATCATCATCATCAACTGTAACAATTTTTTACAAGCCTTAATAAAAAATGGCCATCATGTGAGATCCATAATTACTAAAATCATTGAACAGAAACGATTCTAGATTGTAATAATATTCTTACTAATAAAATTACTGCGGTCAAAAGCGATTATATCAAACGTATAATTTATATAATTTTCTTGTTATTTGCAACTGCCATATAAATACGCTTACAATTATACTCGTAATAAAATAGCGTCGGTCTGAAGGTTGGTCACTAAGTCAAAGTCAAGCCAAAGTCAAAATCTTTACTGAATAAGATGCCATATGTCCAATTATCATTCGGTATCTTCAGCGTAATAATACATCTTTTTTGATGTACAGATAAATAAAACTAGCGGGTCTTCCGCGAAACTTCGCGTTTACTCAAAATATTTTTTAGGAATTTCGAAGGCTATGACAGGTTTTGTTTTGATTTCATTTAATTGTAAACTGCAAGTCACTCGTCTACATTTGGCGCCAAAATGATGAAACCTCTTTTAAATATTTTTTTTTAATATCAAATAGTAGACATAAGTTCAGCCAGAATTGGAATTTGTCGAAAACAATTTACTTTAATTTAGTTTACGTTTTTCATTTTTTCTTACATATCCGCCGCTCTCTAACCGGCCAGAAATTTTTTCAAAAGAAATTATTTGTTAATTCGTAACAATTTAGTAAAATACCATGAAGAATCCTCTTTATTTTCTGCATATCTACGACTGGAGCTCAAAATGAGACCATAACCGATTTTTTATGTGCAGCTATCGTCCCATATTCACTGGGACTAAAATCGGCTTACGCTATTAATATAAAAAATTAACTTATCAAAACAACATAATTATCTCAGTTCCCCGTAAATGTTCTTCTGTAACCGTTCAATCTAACCCGATCAATTTTTCTCCTTTTACTTCTGAATAAGGCTGTTAGTTAAAAGTAGAACCAAGTAAATAACTCATCAACCCGTCTTAAGCACAACGAACTCTCGGATGCAAGCAGTGTTCTGGCGATCTCCCGTCCCTATAATTACATCTCATCGGCTTTTGCACTCCATGAACCCTGGATAAAAACGGACGGTTCACTGTTCTTCTCCGCTTGAGAAGAAAGATTGAAGTTTATTTCATCACTCATCAATGCGGGTTTGTGGAAGACCGCAGCATAATCTATACTAATATTACAAAATGTGATATGAATTCTGTTTGTCTGTCTGTTGCTCTTTCACAACCAAACCACTGGTCGATTACGATGACATTTGGTATGAAGCAAGGTTGAACTCCAAGGACGGACATTGGCTTTTTAAAGCGCAACATCTAACCCTAAAACGCAAGCAAAACTGCGGGCGACAACTAGCTTTATATATATTATCATAAGTGAATTAAAATTGTTAATATTTTTAAGACACTGCACCCTTGACAGCAAAATCTTCTTTCAAGAGTTATCTTCCGTCGCCATTTATATACAAGGTTATTGGTAATTCGACGTATTCCCATTAGGAGGTAATGACTTTTGGCGATAATTTTAAGCCCCATATGCATTATGCAAAAGATAACCATTTTTGAGTTATCACGTTTTTTGTTTTTTTTTTTTCAAAATAAATCAAGTAATTATTGTTTTAATATTGATAAATAGCCAGTGTTTAATCGTTTTTATAAATCAGAAGAAAAGAAACAGATTGTAATTGATACTTTTATTTAAATACATTTAAAAAAGCTAAAAAACTTGATAACTCAAAAATGGTTCACTTTTGCATTAGGTATATGGGGGGAGGGTGAAAAATTATTGCAAATAGTCGACCCTAGCACCTCCTAACAAGAATATGTCGAATTACCACTAATCCAGTATATTATATATTTAATATTTATATACATAAAATAGTACCCTACCCTATGTCCTTCTTTGGGGTTAATAATTTATGTTTAAATTTCATCAAATTCTGTTCAATGGTTTGAAGAGCCGTCTCAAGCTATGCTGAGGCCCTTGGCCACCCATGAATTTGGGGCCCTTTTGCTGGATATTTTTTGGTTTAATTTGGTAAATTGTTGGATCTTCGGGGCCCTCTCAGGATGGGGGCCCTGGGCACATGCCCAATGTGCCCTATGGTAAAGACGGTAATGATGGTTTGCCCGTAAGAGCAACAGACAAACAAACAGAGTTACTTTCGCATTTGTAATATTAGTACAGATATAGTAATTGACCGTTGGATTTCATATAAACAATATATTATATCAAAAACATTTTGTACAATAGATTTGAATAATTGCACGCGAGTTTACGTTAAATAATTAATATTTAAATTTTATGTATTTGTGTTAAAAGGCAAATGAAATTATGTATGAATTAAAAAAAATATATTTGACTTTGAATAAGAAGTAATTCGTTACTGTGGTTCTTGTTTTTAATGTTATGCATTTAAACAGACGTCTTAAACGGGACTTTGGCGTATTTCTTTTTTAAATTGTTTGACTTTGGTGAGTTTCCTCACCGCCAACCGGTCTATCTATACTAATATTCTAAAGAGGTAAAATTCGTTTATTTCTTTGTAATATGATAATAATTAGATAATACGCGGAACTAATGATACCTACATTCTAAAAAAACAGTGATAGAATGCTCCATTATTCTTAAGTGCTAGTGTATAAATTATATTAATATTGTACCTGTGAGAAGCCGGGGTAGGTCGCTAGTAAATTATAAACACAAATTAAGCATATAAAAATTAAGTATATTGCCCGGGTTTGAGTCCAAATTCTTCGTTGTAGATTCAGGTGTCCATCACAGCAAAACCAGCTGTTCTAGAAGACCGTAATTTTAAATTTGGTAGAGCTATAATCACGTTCAAACGTACAAGCATGGTCTCTGGTCGCGCCGAATTAGCGTCTCATGCAAATAAGGTTTATGAACTTTAAAGGGGAATAAACTTTGAATTTAATTAATGAGAGTTTTATTTGATATGGCACACTAGTCCTTATTATAATGACCATAAGTTTCATTAGCTGTTTAAGTTTATGTAAATATTTAATTTATAAACAGACATTCGAATATGATGTTCTAATTATGATAACATTATAAATTCTAAAGTTAGAATAACATTGTTGTAAACTATTGACACTATATTATTATTTTTATATATATTATAACTAGCTACATGTTCCGGCTTCATACGGATACAATAAGGGTTTATACACAACATATATATTGAAAAAAAAAGAAGAAATCAATTTTGATTTTTTCTGATTAGGAAATTTAAATTCTCGGCGTTTCTCTACTATATTATAATATGCACGAAGAGAAGCGATTTTGTTTCATACTATGTGTGTGATTTGTTTGGTCGATGCCTTGGGGTATGACTGACTCGCAAGCCGTGACGGCAAACACCTCGGTATATGGTACTCAATTTTTTGCGTCCGTATTCTATTAAAATTATGTGAAAATATTTTTGTTTTATTACAAACAGCTGGATGCTCTCTTATGCGGTCAGCGCAGCTCCAATGTGTGTCCCAACTCGTAGCGTATTAGACACACAGGGTGCAGATATACTTGTGACAGATGCAGATTTCCTCGGTATGATTTTTTTTCGAGCTACCGCGATTTTATATTTATTAAGAACTCAACACATACATAAATAATATACATATGTACATATTTAGTCCCGTTTTAAGCGCAACAAGCGCTTAAGCGTTTTGGCGATCTTTCGTCTAATCCAAAAAATTGCATCAACGTTGGTCTCAGATTTGATTGATTGTATTTTGCACATCTTGCACCTTGGAGTAAGACTTTATTCTAAGCTTAAAACACGCGGATCTTAATTGCGATCGTAACCTGTATTATAGATCTATTTGTATAGAATTTTACATCAGATCATCAGAAAAGTTAGTTGGTGGTAGGATTTTGTGGAGACCCGTCTGGGTAGGTACCACCCACTCATCGGACTTTGTACCGCCAAACAGTAGTAGTCAGTCAGTATTGTTGTGTTCCGGTTTGAAGGGTGAGTAAGCCAGTGTAACTACAAGGACAAGGGACATAACATCTAAGTTTTAAGGTTTGTGGCGCAACGGCGAGGGTTAATATTTATTTATATGAGGGTTAATATTTCTTACAGCGACATTGTCTATGGGCGTTGGTGACCATGGACAATGTTCATTTGCTGTTCCTCCTACTTATATCATAAAACAAAATGCCTAGAAGTACAAACTTGAAACTCATCGTAGAATACGGAAAGTGTTAGAAAGTTATATAGGGAATGATGAATTAATAACGTAAGCCGATTTTTGACCCAGTGATTATGGGACGATAGCTGCACATAAAAGGTTATAGTCTCACTTTGCTGAGCACCAGCCGTATATGTGCAGAAATTAAAGAGGATTCTTGATTAAAATTTACTAAATTGTTACGATTTAACAAATAATTAATTTGAGAGCGGATAATAGTTACTGACCGGGTAGAGGGCGGCGCAATGGCTGTATAAAAAAAAAACAAATGTAAAACGTACGAACAGACGTGGTCAGTTTATATTGAAATTAAATAAAAATAAAACGTGTCATAGGTTTCGAAATTCCTAAAAATCTGTCGAGAAAATGTTGAAGTTTCGCGGGCGACCCGCAAGTAATAATTAAAACTCTTAACGTGTTTCCTATACGGATCAAAATAGCGTATCACCGTAAGTCGGTTGTCACGTTTCACTTGTGTAATCTTGACTAATATATTTATAGAATTTGAAAGAACTTGCTTAAATCGAAATAAAACGATATTTCTTGTGTTTTCTTATAATATTTTATAATAATTATCGTCAATGTTTACACGGCGCCCAATGTAATTATGTATCTCCACACACCATTTCGCGCCATGTCGAGTTTAGATCTGTCAAGTGTCAATTTGTATGTAGTTATGGAATGCCCTTCCAATAAAAATAAAAAAAAGCACAAACCATTTCACCTTCTAAAATGCTGTTAAAAACTATTACCTAAGTAATAATTTAGACGACTTCAATTAAATTCGTTATATATAATATTTTATCATCTTAAATATATATATATGTACTAGCTGTGCCCGCGACTTCGTTCGCGTAGTTGTCGGAAACACTATCATGATTATCGTTTGATTGTTCACGTTGGTTTTTGTTATTATAATCGTCAATAAGATTTAATAATATGTTTTACAGTACTTAAGCGTAGATTATATTTTTAGTTTTATTTTCTTGTGGTAGAAGAACATACTGATTTTGCCCGCAACCCGATCTTGACAACGCGACATATAGTTGGCCGTGTGAAAAGCAGTCTTGACGTAAATCGATTCCTACGTGTTTAAATGTTTGGCCCTGTGATTTATTAATGGTTACGGCAAAAGATAACTTAATGGGAAATTGAATTCTTTTAAAATTAAAAGGTAAATCATTTGGAATCATTGGGATGCGAGGTATAAGCACTGTTTGACCAACTGCCGGACCAGTCAAAACTGTTGCAACGATCACGTTATTGTGAAGGAATTTTACTTGAAGGCGGGTCCCGTTACATAAATTTGGTGGTTTAAGATTTCTGAGTAAAATTATCGCAGCACCTATTTTTAACTTCAGGGAATGTGGTGGAAGGCCGCTCGGGTTTAAAGAATTGAGAAACTCTTGTGGGTAATGGACAGCATCTTCTTGATCCATTACATTATCAATAGATGTGTAGGTAGTTATATCGCCTGGAAGTTTGGTTAAAATTAGGTCGTTAATTTCGTCAACGCTACTATTTCTCGCCGCCAATATTGCCCTTTGACACATCCATTGGTAATCTTTATTTTCTATTTCGACGATATTAGGGTAAACTTTTGATATTAAATCCTCTATGCTAGTCACTTTTTCTCCTAAATCGCGATCAATTTCAATTTTATTTTCAGAATGAGGTACTTTTCCATCTCCTATTAAAAGTAACTTTGAAGGAAAATTTGTACTTCCTCCCCCCAAATGTGCTCTCATATTCGTAGATAGTTTTAAGGTATGGACAAATTTCCATAACGGTGAACTTTTAAGGCAAGACCTTACAATGTCTGCTCTAGTTCCTCTTAAAATTACCGGTAAAGTTTGTCTAAATAAATTACCAACATCTGTGTTTTTATTGCTTATTGTTATACGGTCAATTATGACAACCCTTTTCTTAAACATAAAAGAAATATTGTACAATAGTGTACGATTGCGAATATTTTTTTTGTTAACAATTCGATGCAGGTGTATCGACATCTGGATGTAAGACAAAAGAAAAAGTCAATTGTAAATAAATAAATCACAAACAAAATTCATACTCTGCCAAAACAAACAAAACGTTCAACAGGAAATGTAATAGTAAATCTGAATGACTTTTCTTTGTCTTGGATTAGGAGAAAAGTTCATGAATTGTAATACCTGACGGTAGACATGTTTGCTTAAACACTCAATTTTGATTCCAATTTTCTGTCATTATATAGGACCACTATGTACGTATAGGGTTTAAAAAAACATCAAGAAGAAGTGTATTTATCGATAGACCAGATTTACAAATTTGGAGTATATCATATATTTACAAACCTACCTTAGCTGACACCGCCTCCAAAAATAACAATAATTTTAACTATAATATATTATCGTAATAACTTTGCTGACTTTTAAATAGTCTAAATATTTTTAATTTCATTTTACATAGTATAAATCTAAAAAATATTGTGATCATTGTTTGTTATTCATAGGTTTGTGTTAAGTTAGATTTAAAGTGGGTAGGTACATACTTATCTCCTTGCGTGGAAACACAGAACGTACCTACATATTGGTAAGTAGAATAAGTTACTTGATTATTAAGTTGTAGAATAATAAGCAATTATTTTTTACTTTTTAGAGCAGATTATTTTTTTTCTCTTTTGAAGTCGGTTTTGTTTTTGTCAAAATTTTTGTTTCTAAAAGATTCGGCCGAGTATCGCTAACGTGCTCCTTAGAATTGTTCCGTTCCCTTCCGTACCGTTACTTTGTCATGGATCCTATGCTCAGAACCTTACCAAACTTTCACCATAGTACCCTTGAAGTATATCCTTTATAATAAAAAAAGAATCATTAAAATTGGTTGGCACAATTTTGAGTTATTCACCTATTTATCGCGCACATACATAATGCACATTTAAGACTTATATCGTTTTCATAAGGATACCATCATCGTAACAGGATAAAATTAAAATGGAGCCCCACGGGAAGCACTACCTTTCAAACAAAAAAAAAATTATCAAAATCCAGTGAAAAGTTATGAGGTAACAGGCATATAAAAAAAAAAAAAATACAGACGAATTGATAACCTCCTCCTTTTTGAAGTCGGTTGAAAACAAACAATATTAACTTAAACGTAATAAGATAAACAAACCGAACAATAAGAAGTTTAGATTGTTTCTCCTTTGGTGTTATTATTTCATAAGGTGATTATAGTACAACCGTGTTGAATATGCTTGAACGTAATAGAAATTACTTGAAATATTGAATTACTAATTTATTTGTGTAGTCATTTTAAACGATATTCACCTATTTGCTTATTTGCATAATTTATTTTCTCAGTGATGATTAAGCTGCATCGGTGAAAGTATCGCTCGCCATTTTGAACTTTTTTACGTGTGTAATGTAATTTTTATACCTTATTTATACCGTGAAACGTTTGAATTGTTTACTTGCAAAGTACGAAGGAATGTTCATTGAAATTTTATCTTATATCGTAAGTTAAAACTACAGCAGATTATGATTTAAATGTAACCGATTTTAAACGATAAAAAATAATGAGCAAATAAGCTGATAACAAAACCTAATTTTGATAAATAATTTAACTATTAAGAATGTTAATTTTTTTAAGTCGTTATGTGCATTGCTACTTCGCAGAACTACACCCGCGGGTGAGAGTGGCGAGCGCGGCGGCGGGGCTGACCCGCCTCCCCCTCATCCGCCGCCGCGCCCCGCCTGCTAGCACACTCTTAACAAATAGACATATAGTGTCACGGACTTTTTTTTTATTATTAAAAGAGGAATATATCTTTCATACACATTTTTTGAGTAACTTAAAACGTTTATGCTGCGCACGCATCGAAAGTCCATAAATGTGAATAATTTTCCCCGTTTTTGCAACATTTCTCACTGTCGCTGCGCTCCTATTGGTCGCAGCGTAATGTTATATAGCCTAAAGCCTTCCTCTATAATTGGACTATTCAACAAAAAAAGATTTTTTAAAATCGGACCAGTAGTTCCTGAGATTAGCGCGTTTAAACAAACAAACAAACAAACTCTTCCGCTTTATATATTAGTATAGATTAAGTATAAGAATTAGTGCGTAAATATTTGTATATAAGTTTATGACTGCACCGCCTACTGTGTACTTTTAAAAATCTCTCTCAGATTGTGTTGTCTGGAAGAGATGGCTAATTAGCCATAAGTCCGCCCATTGTACACACATATTTTTGTTTTGAACATTATTTCAATATTTGTTTTTGTTTTTTTTTTTGTTTAATCCTAAGATTTCTGTATTTTTGTTTGTGGTGTACGTTTTATACAAGTGACAGATACTCGTCTGTAGTTCACAGATAATAACAAATCATACAATATTCAATACCAAATGTTCAAAATACAGTCCAACTTACACAATGTTTGTACTTCGTTTTTTTTTAATTACTCTAATTATTCTCCTTGGTCCTAATCATGTAATTTCGGATGCGTGATTAGTTTGATTGTACGTAATTGTTACGACTTCAACGTGTAACATTAACATAAGGTTAATACGTATATTATTGTTGTTTTACGTTAAGAGGACTACAAGACCTAAGTGCCCTTGAGAATCGCACGCACACACTTACAAAATCGACAAAAACGGCAAGCCCGTGAACTAAGGGTTAAGCGAGGTAACGAGGTTACGCCCAAATATTCTAATAGATGGCGCCAAATCGAGCGAAGTAAGATCAATCATAAATCTCATAAAAAATGGATAGGACAATAGAATTATTTTTATTTCTTTGGATGTTAGTTAACAAATGATTATAAAATAAAACTGATTCAATTAAACTTACAATATTTATATTTGGTACTACAAAAAAAAAAACATTTAGTGTTAATTTTTTATTAAAATCTTTTATTTAATTTCACTTGTATGTATGAATGTATGTACATATGTCCTGGAATCTTGTAATCAATATTACACCCACTTCCACTGAAGCTATGGAGCTGAAAGTTGGCACACATATTTAATCTCGATGACAATCCACGATTCATGAATTGCTGCCATATTCAATCCAATATGGCGGACGTTACAAAAAAATTAAAATTTTTGAATTACGTACAAATGATACTTCTAAATATTCTAGTTCTCTGGTTCACAACAATTACATTTTTTGTTACGACTTTACTTTTTTTTTATTATTAAAATTAGTTCATATATAACTTTAATAAATCTATTGGTTTTACTAAAAAAGTGACACGGGGGTAAACTAGTATATAGCTTGTAGAATAATCTGACAAATAACCAGAATTATTGAATGTATATAAGTATAGTTATTATTTGTTAAAAGATTTTTTTAGAGGTAACTTTGTGATTTTTTTCTATCGTACCAAATTAATTACATAATGTTTTCAAAATAACAAATAACTAGCATGTATCCTGAAGATTATCATATATTTTTTTCATTTGGTTTACTTCATTGGATCAAATACTTATTTGCATTATAAAACTTGCATTTAGCTCATGTAGTCCCCTATTATTCACGTGGTATTTTTTTATTTAGTTTAACCTACGTTTATAAAATTTGATATTTTTTAACATTTCGGTTATATGGGTTACTAAATGTCATCACGGATCGCTCGTCAGTTGTGACAAATCAAAATCGATTTTGAAATAATTTATTATTTTGAATTGATCGTACAAACTGATAAATAAATATTGAATGAAATAAATAAAAACCGGTCAAGAGCAAGTTGGACTCGCGAAACGAGGGGTTCCGTACCATTATATATAAAAACGGCAAAAAAAATCACGTCATTAATATTTAATTTTATTTAAAGTGTCTAACTATTACGGTTCATGAGATACAGCCCGGTGACAGACGGATAGATGGACGGATGGACGGACAGCGGAGTGTTAGTAATAGGGTCCGTTTTGAAGTTTGGGTATGGAACCCTAAAAAAATTTTTTTTTTTAATAATACATATATTGCGTGTGCAGTACAGTACGTGCAGTACACGTCGCCATCAGGCGGAGAAGTTATAAAGCACACGGTATACACCCAGGGCAGTAAGGAGCAGCGACGGAGTGCCGACGTCACGACGTCAAGACGCGCTAATAGATGTCAGGAATCGAGAACCTTCCTTCCTTAATGAGTCCACTGAATGTAACCTTCGAATCAATATCGAGATATACCAGTTACCTAGCAAACTAATTATATATCTAAATACGTTTGTCATGACGACTTTGTTTAATTATTTACAATTAACGTCTCTTTTAATCATTCCACGTGCCTTTAAATCATCCGAGACTAGTCATAAATTAAAATAATAATAATAAATAATTACTTTGATGGCTTTGTGCCTAGAACACGTGAATCAAACAAGCACTACTGGGTTGTATGTGGTCTATTTGTTTTTATTATTTCTTTTTTTAAGGTATAGGTGGCAAACGGGCGGGAGCTTCACCTGATCCATGGACATCTGCTACACCAGGAGACTTGCAGATGCGTTGCCGGCCTTTAAGGAAGGTGTGCTCTTTTTTTGAAGGTTCCCAAGTCGTATCGGTTCGGAAAAACCGCCGGCGAAAGCTGGTTCTAATGAGTGGTTGTGCGAATTTAAAAACGTCGTGAGGAATTGCGCGCGTCGGATAAAATGGTGCCATGTATCCACCAAATCGCGTCGAGCTCTAGAGTAGAGGCTTTTGATCATCTGTGGTTTATTAATAGGCTGTTATTTATGTACTCACTAAAGCCACAATATAGCGTCTCAGCGGAATGAATGTTTGAAATACAACGTTTAAAATGCAAGCCGAATTCAAAAATAACTAGGTTTCATGAAATCCACTTGATATTAAGAGCTCACCACCGCCCGTACACAATAGTGCTGTAAGAAATATTAACCAATCCTTGTATCGCCAATGCACCATCAACCTTGGGAACTAAGATCTCTCTCGTGCCCGTAGTTACACGGGCCCTTTCAACCTTCAAACTGGAATACAACAATACAGAGTACTGCTGTTTGGCGGTAGAATATCTGTTGAATGTGTGGCACAACCCACACGGGCTTGCACAAAGTCCTAGCACTAAATAGATTTAGTAGCGAGCTCGTCCAAAAGCACAGCAGCTGCAGTCGCTGCAGCAGCATAAGAGCAAACGAAATCAGAAAAGAAACACAATTAATAGACGTTGAAGAAGTTGTATGCAGACTAAAGTGGAGATAGACAGGACACACCGCTAGAAACACTGACGGAAGATGGAGTGAAAGGATCATGAACTGGTACCCTAAGAATGGAAAACGAACACGCGGAAGACAGGTAGCACGTTGGGAAGACGATATAATTAAATATGCAGGGATAACATGGCAGCGGATAGCAACACTGGGCGTCCAAACTAACCTGACTTTTTCATATGAAATTGTTACAATTTATAAATCTTTAGAATTTCTGACGTTAAATATATCGACTCGATTAATCTTATTAATTTAATTTCATTAGTATTATATAATTCGGCGACGAAAGGAAACAATATGTAAATTGCAAATCGGGTTTGGAAATAAAGGCTATATTTATTTATTTTATTTTATTAAGAGTTTATGATAAATGTATCTTCATTTATAATACAACACTAACTATATAATATCTTCACTTTAATTTTACTTTCAAAATGCCGATAATTGTTTCGTCGACGTTCAAAACGTAATTTTATCGCAAATCCATAGTCAATGTCATAGATTAATCAAGCTCTCGACCAATGGTAACGCGTTAATTTGCTGTCAAATGTTGTTTATTTGGCTTTTTTCCTGTTATGGTCGGAATAGAGTATAAGTCCTTTAATCACATATTAAACATACCTCAGCTCATATCCTTGATATTTATCGAGCAACACGCGATGGTCAAGAAATTATATAATTATTTATGTTTTTTTGTAATTGAGTTACATACTGAGGTGCGGCGAGGTGTGGCGTCGTTTACTGCAGTTTTTTCCTCATGTAGTTAGACCGAGATGGCCAATTGCATAGAACATGTGAATTTTACTAAATAATCGTAGTTTTTTTTTAAATAGGTAGGCGGATGAGCAAATGGGCCGCCTGATGGTGAGTAGTCATCACCGCCTATAGTCAATGGCGCTGTAAGAAATATGAACTATTTCTTACATCACCAATGCGTCCCCAACCTTGGGAACTAAGATGTTAAGTCCCGTGTGCCTGTAGTTACACTGGCTCACTTACACTTCAAACCGGAACACAACAATACTGAGTACTGCTGTTTGGCGGCGGAATATCTGATGAGTGGCTTTCACATAGCCCTACCACCAGTAAGATTCAAATCGCATCGGCGACTTCTCAAGACATGTAGCTGTAGGTGAAAAAATCGTGCTTACACCTATATCGAATGAAATTCTGCTGCATATGATCGGCATGTCGCTTTCAGGTGAGAAGCTTGATTTTTTAAGCAAGTTCCGGTTTCGAGACTGAGATTGTCGAATTCCATCCACGCAACCATAAATATAACGAACGCTTCGATATTGAACAAAGATTTCTAAGAATTAAATTTATATTTTCCCGCAGAAATTAAATAAATGGATTCAGTTTTATAGAGATTTTTCAAATAATCTTAAAGAAATTTATGAGATATCTCATAAGGGATACAATAACCGTTTCGTTGCAGACATTTCTGTATTTTATTCCTTGTCATATTATAAACCATTACATTGTTTTAAAATAAAGAATATTTATTACAGCTATAATCCTACCTAATGTATTTAAATAAAGATTAAAAATAATGAAGTAGACATGCTTCCTTCACAGAAATTGACGTACTAAGTACTAAATCTACAATAAAAAAAAAAAAAGAATATATATGAGTCAGTGTGTGCCACGTCTTCCAAGACTAGCTCGAAGTCCAGCGAAGATCTGCTGATGTTCAGTAATAATAATATAAAATGCCAAAATGTATTAAAGCAGAATGTAAAAAAATGTCGTTAAATTAAATTAAAAAAAAATCTACATTAAAAATTTAAAGTGGCTATGTCTTCCTGGTAGATTTCGGTGGAGATTTGCGCGGGACAAAAAATACACAAGTGTGCAAACACAAAGGAAATCTATATCCCTTCTTTATCATAATCCAATGGGAGGGAACATCCGACACGACCGGAAAGACTTTGACCGAATTAATATTATAAGTAGTAATTGCCTGGGACAAGCACCACTGAATTTTCAAGTGCTTAATTTGTGTTTATAATTCATCTCGTGCTAGGCGGTGAAGGAAAACATCACGAGGAAACCTGCATGTGTCTAATTTCAACGAAATTCTGTCACATTTGAATCCACCAACTGGCACTGGAGCAGCATGGTGAAATATGCTCCTAACCTTCTCCTCAAAAAGGAAGAAGAGGCCTTAGCCCAGCAGTGGGAAATTTACTATTACATGTATATCATATAACTATATATCCATCCTAAAATCCTATGTATCATCCTAAAACTCACATTGAAGTAGTGATGAAATAAGCTTCACCTATCCTAACCTAACCTTAATCTCAAAAGAATATAGGACCGAGAGGTCAAGTCTTGGACCATTGAAGTATTTTTTGTGAGGAGGGGTGATCGCCAGAAAATTGCTTGTCGGATGCAAGCACTTGTTGAGCTTAAGCCGGGGCTGGTGGCGGTACTGGTAAGGAACTTGTAGGAAGCACCTAGTACTTTGTACATAATGTAAGACTACTGGCTTTTTCTACTTACTACTTTTAATGAACATTCATATTCAGTAGTATTAGAACAAATTCAGGATAGATTGAACGGCTACAGAAGAGCATTCACGGGGACGATATGATGTTTTGATAATTTAATTTTGTTTATCTGTAGATTACATTGAAGAAGAAACTGAGTGGTAATTGGACATAAGGCATCTTATTTAGTGAAGATTATGACTTTGACTTAGTGACCAAACCTCAGACCGACGCCGTTTTATTACGAGTATAATTGTAAGCGTATTATATGGCAGTTGCAAATAACAAGAAAATAATATAAATTATACGTTTGATATAATCGCTTTTGACCGCAGTAATTCTATTATTAGGATTATTATTATAATCCATGATCGTTTCTTGTTTAATGATGTTGCTGGAGGAAAGATGTCACGTACCAATAATTATTTTTATTTCACTCTTTTATTTGCGACAAAGCGTAATTTATAACAATTTTTAATTAATCAAAATCTATATGTTAATATAAGATGTCGGACTTCAGTCCAGTTATTAATAATAAGTGGTACCAATTATTATAATTAATTCTAACAACTGAACGATCTCGAGTCTATTGTAATCTAGATAAATTATTTTATATTCTTTCCTCGATTTTATTTGCATTCTATTATGTCATACTTTACTTTGAAACCCGATTGTAATTTACCTATTTAAATGTTATACTTCACATTACATATTGAAATTATGTCATTACGCCAATAGTGTACATAAGTATAACTACTCAAATTAAATATGCTTAAGAATTTATTTAATAAAACTTTAAGACTGAATCACTTGCTGACTGGTAGACGCAAAACACAAAATAGCTTAACCATGTTCTACGTATCCTAGCTAGTTTAGCTAACAATAAGTTCCAAATCAAAAAATTCAATCAGAAATGACGAAAGGCGGAACAAAGTGACCGGCATAGCTCTATGAACTGCCGAGTTGATGTAGTAAAACCAACCGCTGCGTTGAAAGGTGGACAATACTGCCCGAGATAGACCATTTTGTGAGGAAGCCGCTGGATGAGGTTAGCGCAATCCTAGCACTCGTGAAGATCCTCGGTCCTTTGTCCGATTTCCTTTGTAGATATCTTTGACGACGTCAGAAGATGATGATGATGTCTATATAATGCTTTCGGTTTCCTTTTTAATTGGAGTGCGAAAACGCTTTAATATTTTTCAACATTATTGATATATTATTCTTTAAAAATAAAAACATTTCTCAATAATACATTAGGGATGTTATAGAGCTCCGTACGATAACTGAAACCGTCGGATATCCGAAATAAAATATACCCGAAAACGTAACCGAATCCGTTAAAATAATAGTTTATTATAAGTTTGTTGTTTTTACAGTTTATTGTTTTTTGTTTGTTTTTCCTGTGATTAAACCTTACATTAAATAAGAGTTTACAAATAAAGTCAAATTGTTACCTTACATTTTTCTGTAATTGAAATAATTTTCTAATTCGAAATGTAGTATCCAGAACATACATAAATAACTATAAAAATAGATATAATTTCTACTAAGATGAAACATTTCAAAGTCGTGTCTCGAAAAGTGACTATAGCAGTTGGTTCTGTACCTGATTGGTCCTTCTGAATGAGTTCAGTTACATCTGCCAATCTTAAGGGAAACTTGCCAACCATGTAGGTCATATTACAGTACACAAGCATGCACGCAAACACAGGTGCACTCTCTTAATCCGATGGGACGGCAAGTCCACGGTTGGAAAGATTTCCGGCGTAGGTTCATCAAATTTACGTAGTTTTCGGGGCACGGAGTGTATATATATATATATATACACTTCTAACTTCCAGACTCCACGCATTTTGTCAGAAAAACTCCTTTAGTTCATCAGGCTGACTTGGGGTTTGTACCCTCGCAAACTATTTCCTCACCCAGATGAGCACGCTCCACCAAATATGGCCCCTCTCTTCCTGACGTTTGACAATGTGGCTCCACCACATACCACGGAGCAAGAGATGAAGATGGCCCTGGATCGATTGAGGGCCAGAACCACAGCACCGGGTCTAGACGGTGTTCCAGGACGTGTTCTGCCTGACGCTCGGAAACACCTAGGAGGGAGGCTTCGGGAATTTTTGCCGAGTGTCTTTCCAATGGACAGTTCCCGAAGCTGTGGAAAGAGGGAAAGTTGGTCCTGTTGCCGAAGGAGGGGCGTCCACAAGACTCTTCTTCAGCATACAGGCTGATTGTGCTGCTGAATGAGACGGGCAAACTCTTCGAAAATATTCTCGCTGCCCGTCTTGTTAAGCACCTCGAGGAGGTGGGACCGGGTCTCTCAGAAGCCCAGTACGGGCTCACGGCGGGTCGCTCAACCATTGACGCCCTGAACACCCTGAAGACCCGAACCATGGAGGCTGTGGCTCCAGGGAACGTTTGCTGGCGGTATCACTGGACGTGGCGAACGCCTTCAATAGTCTTCCTTTCGAGACAATAGGGGCTGCACTTCGATATCATGAGGTGCCTTCCTATCTCAGAAGGCTATTGGGGGCATACCTCCAGGATCGAGTTGTTCTTTGGGAGAGGAGCGATGGGCGACTTGTTCGGCGTCGAGTGGGCTGCGGCGTTCCGCAGGGGTCGGTTCTCGGTCCCATTTTGTGGAACGTTGGCTTTGACTGGCTCCTGCGGGCACCGACCCAGCCCGGGATGGCGGTGCTGTGCTACGCGGACGACATCCTCATCACGGCGACGGGGCGGACTCGATGGATCGAATCGGGATGCTGGGCTTGAGGGTCTCTGTAACTAAAACAGAGGCCCTCCTATTCCACGGTCCACGCCGAGGTCCCCCTCGAGGAGCGTCTATCACCGTCCAGGGGACAGTGATTAAGATTAAGGACAGGTCCAGATGAGGTATCTGGGCCTCATCTTGGACGGAAGATGGAGCTTCGGGCAGCAATTTGTCCAACTCAGCCCGAAGCTCATCAACTCTGCTGCTGCCTTAGGTCGCCTTCTACCTAACGTAGGAGGGCCGGAAACACCTTGCCGGCGTTTATACGCTGGCGTGGTGCGCTCTATGGCATTGTACGGTGCACCCATTTGGGTGGACCCGCTCACCGCTCGTAACAAGGCTCTTCTGCGGAGATCGCAGAGGGTCATAGCGGTAAGAGCGATACGGGGTTACCGTACGGTGTCGTGGACGGCGGCGACACTTCTTGCGAGCGATCCGCCCTGGGAACTACAGGCGGAAGTGCTTGCGGAAGTGTACTGCTTCCGGGTGGAAGCAAGGGCAAGCGGCGATTGTCCAGAACTGGTGGAGGTAAAGCGAGTCAGGCCTCTAGCCCAGCGAGCCTTGATTAGAAGGTGGGAGGAGTGGGTGCCCCTCGGCATGCCTGGCGACAGTGGAGGCTATCCGTCCCCACTTGAGTCGCTGGGTGGAACGAAGACACGGCACACTCTCATTCAGACTGACGCAGGTGCTTACCGGGCACTGCTGCTTCGGTAGGTATCTGCACCGGATAGCGAGGCGAGAGATGACACCCTCCTGCCACGAGTGCGGCGCGCCTTTGGACACGGCCCGCCACACCCTGATTGAGTGTTTCGCATGGGGGCCTCAGTGCCATTCCCTGGCGTCCATTGTAGGCGGAGACCTCTCGCTGCCGAGCGCGAAAATTTTTGAGCAAATTTTCTCACTTTTTGCTTATAACTTTTTAAATTTTAAGTTTATGGTAAAAAATCACATAAACATAATTGTAGCCATAACGATTTGCTACAAATTATGTCTTTACAAATTTTCCGTACAATTAATAGTTTCGGAGATATAGTTAAAAATATGTTTCCACCCCTTTTTTGAAGATGGCGATGGTTGTATTGACATCCCCTACGTGTCCCACAAATAAAATTGCGTCCTCTAGAAAATGTTAAGTTTGACTCTAAAATTGTAACATTTCAATGGACTACAAACGAAATTACCTTGAATATATTGCTAAGTAAACAGGTCTTGAAGCATAACCTAAAACCTAAATTAGTGTCCTCAGTCCTTAATTACGTTATCAGGTATAGTTCGGTCTGACCGTTATGTATCTTCAATTAACATTAGTTATAAAAAAACATGTAACAAAACGAAACTGTTGTAACATGTTTATGAAATCGTGAGTGTCAATTTTTTCTTAAAAAAATAATATTGATTTAAAAAAAAATAAAGCTGATTTGTACATTATTTACTTTATTACCTAAAATGTTATTAAGTGTGGCAATAAAATTGTTTCTTTCTTTTTCAAGATGGCGGATACAGCTCAAAAGAAATTATGATTAAAATATTTGAAATTCAGCCACCTCGATTCATATGTATATTGAATTGTATGTAATACCTAATACTGGACTCTATATAGCTGTGTGTATACAGATATTATAAGGAACTAAAATTTGTTTTTTATATATGTCTGTAGGGTGTAAATCTTTTTACCTGGTAGAATGGTACATATTTCATATATAAATATATATTTATATTTATATCATGACATGTTCTTGATTAATAAATTGCAACCGTTCGAAGCCGAGGTCGCCAGTTATAAAAATTGTATACTACTATTTTTTGTACTCTACAAAAATAAGCAATGTTCAAATATACTTTATACAACTAGAAAAAAATTATAGGCATTTTTATATCTTCATGTAATTAAATTGAATGCTATGAAACAACTTCTACGAAACGCATAAACAATTTATGACTTGTAATTAAAAATAGTATTTTTGTTTATTCGTTTAACTATTCTGATATTACTTGTGAAATATACAATTAAAACAAGCGTTTAAAGGATTATTTGTTATTTCTAAGAGTAACCTTACAAAAAATACGAAAGTTAAAACTAAAGTAACAGTCTATAATATTTCTTACAGCCCTATTGTCTATGGGTGGTGGCGACCATTTACCATCAGGTGGCTCATTAGCTCGCCCGCCTACTTATATCATAAATTAAAATAAAATCACGCTGTTGTACTAAGAACCCGTCTTCGTTTAAGAAAATTAGGACGACGATATTCCGCGACTCTCCAATTCGTATTGATGGACAAGAATGTGGCAAATTCACCAATACATGCAGATTTCCTGCCGATGTTTTTCTTCACCGCAGAAAAAGAGTACTATCTAACACAAATTAAGTGGTGTTTGCCCATGTTTGACTTGCCATCTTTGGTCAAGATTCACCAGATTTAACCACTGAACCATTTGGGCTTATATATGGCAAATAAATAAATGGAACATAAAATAAACTACATACAATTAAATATTTACATTTATCATTGATATGGAGAGCATGGACTGCCACACTATATGTTTAAAACATATATGTTTAAAACATATATGTAATGCATATAAATTCAAAGGATGCTGCGTCAGTCAAATCAAAATAAACTTTATTTAAATAATCTTGAACAACTTAAATACAAATACAACTTCGTCAATAATTCAGTGCAGATTTTATTTTATTGTTAATATAAATATGTATATAAATTTCCCTGCCTATATAAATTCAACTGCCTCGTTACAAATAAGGCAACAACATAAACATAATATAACAGATCCCGTGGTTCTCGGTTCAAATTCCAGGTCAGGCCGATAAAAAGTTATTCTTCGGTCAAAAAATTCCCAGTAGCAGCACAGAATCTGGAAATGTGTACTCTCATGTGCTTTGGAAAGTCCAGTGCATGAATTATTTTTGCTTGTGGTGGATTTGCCGTCCCATCGGATTGTGAGAGGGAGGGAATAGAGAGTGCGCCTGTGTTTTCGGGCACATTGGTGCTTTATAATATGTCCTGCATAGTTGGCTTGTCTTCGAAATCACTCAAGGCGACATTCATCACAATTTTTTCGGTTCCCGGCTGAATGCCCGCTCGACCGAAAACAGTCAGGACGACATCATCAACATCATCTATAAGTTAAGAAAAAAAACCTTAATAACTAAGACATAATACTCATCACAAGATGAATACTGATAAAGAAACGTAGATAAATAAATTTAATTTAAAATAATTAATTACGATTATTTAATGATTTAATTTGTAGATATAAATAACTACTGAATATATTTTCGGATATTTTTGGTTGAATTTATATTCCGTACTGATGAAATATATTTTTAAATCTAATATAGTCCAATGAAATTATGATTCAGGGTTGCTTATAAAATCCTGTTTGAATAATTCACAGCTATACAAATTGTGGTTGAGCAAGCTCTAAAAAATATTTCTCAAAACAGAGAAGAGGTCATTGACCAGAAGTGGTACGTTAACATACAAATTGTAACAAAGTTGGCATTCATTGGCTTGCATTGGGCATTAAAGAAGCTATGAGGCTCAAGTGCTTTAATTACAACCAACACGCGCAGTCCATGTTATACACAGTAAAAACAAAAATGTCGATTGAAACCATGTTTGAAGTATGATTAAAATGTTTTCGATTCGACATTAGAGTATTTAGCAACACATATAATATATTTCTCCGAACATATTATTCCGAAAGTGCTAAAGAGATGCAATCAACGATACACTCACTAAAAACTATGAGCTACGAAGTCGGTTTGGATATATCTTGACCAAAAACCATTGGATTACGTAGATAGTATATATACCTAGGCAAACAAATTTCCTTTGGAAAACAAAACAATGAATTAGAAGTTGAACGAAGAATTTCAGGAGCGTGGAAAAAGTTCTGGAGTCTAAAAGAAATACTGAAGGGAACCATGCCTATGAATTTAAAGAAGAAACTAATGTACACATGTCTGCTCCCCTCTATCACCTACGGCTGCCAAACGTGGAAATACGCTACGAGTAAGGAACAAAATCAGATCCTGCCAAAGAAGCACGGAAAGAAGCATTGCAAATGTGAGAAAAATACAAAAAGTTCCACACACTATCATACGGGAAAAGACTAAAGTTTCAGATGCACTTAGTTTCTCTCAGAAGCTAAAGTGGCGCTGGGCAGGCCATGTAGCCAGGATGAGCGATGACCGTTGGACTTCTAGACTGACCTTATGGCGGGGCCCTGCCGGTATTAGAAGGAGAGGAAGACCAATAACTCCTTGGGATAACGACATAATAAAAATAGCGGGTAAAAACTGGAAGACGATTGTCAAAGATCGAGAAAAATGGAAAAGTCTGGAGGAGGCCTTCACCCTCACATGAGATCTTGCATGCCTGCATGATAAATTATTGCAACATTTTAATCTTATTTTTTATATTTTAAATTTTATATTATATAATTTATCAATCCAATTAACATAACTATATTATTAATGCACATTATTATATAATATTATAATTATAATGTAAATAATAATTAACAGTAATTTATGCGAGAAATAAAAGGCTTTTTATTTTTTATTTTATTTCTTATAATATATTTAAATTTCGAACTTGTGTGGGTTCAACTTAAGTGGGTCATGGGTTAAGTTCGTAAGTTATGTAAAATATCGATAGAATAAATAAACATGTTGACTGCTATTTGTTTTTTTTAACACTTGCCGCATCATGTACTTTTTTGGAACACTAATATTTTTATGATAAAGGTAGGCGGACGGGCAAATTAGCTGATGATAAGTTTTCACCATCGCACCATAGACATTAGCGCTGTTAGAAATATTAACCATTCATTACATCACCATTGCGCCACCAACCTTGGGAGCTAAAATGTTAGTTCCTAATGGGCCATCTGAGGGTAAGTTGTCACCACCGCCCATAAAAAATGGCGCTGTAAGGAATATTAACGATTTCTTACATCGGCAATGCGCCACCAACATTGGGAACTAAGATGTTATGTCCCTTGTGCCTGTAGTTACATTGGCTTACTCACCCTTCAAACCGGAGCACAACAATACAAAGTATTGACGGTATAACATTTGGCGAGTGGGTGATACTTACCCAGACCCTACCACCAAGAAATCATTGAATCTGTTAAGTTTTTTTTTTACTCAAAAAACCCGCCAATAGTTAAGAAACTAAAAACAAAAAAAACACATTTGACAAACAGAGAAAAAACACTGAACTGCACTGGATTTGTCTATTTATAAATCATTGAATCTGTTAAACATTATATATTCTATCGAAACATAAATTTTAATCGCAAGCCTCCGTGGCGTCATTGACACCTTCGTCGTTGTAATTTAAATAAAAAGTTATACTCACCGGAATGAAAAAAACAAAGAGGAAAAATTTTGCACACAGTTTTTGGGTCGACGCTCGGCAGTCAACGTGTTAAGTTCGGGTTCAAAGTGTGACTTCTGTTGGTTTGATTGAAATGCACTTCTATGCTTATTGTATTTCAAGGTCAATAAGCTTAACCGTCAAGGTAGTAAATAAAATTTCGTCAATTTAAAAGTTTGTTTGGTCAAGGTGCAATATGAGGACTTGACTTGAATCTCAATGAGTCATCGGAGCCTTAAACTTTGGTTGAAGTATTCTATGCGATTTGCGAGTAACTCAGCTATATTTTCCTACTAACAGTTCTTGATTAATATGTTTTCATTTAGAATGTAACACTACTCATTTTAATTACTTATATCCTACTTGTTTTATTTCAAAAGTTCCGTTAACAGCCTCATCGATATTAAAAACGGCATAATTGTTGAATACATAGTGAATATGGTAGATTTTATTCAAGCTCTCGACCAATATTTATAACCTTGGAGCTAGAGACTCTCTTCGGGATGTTTTTAACAAAGCAGGAATACGCACTGTTGCGTAATATATTTACAACAATATTATGTATATTCACAGTAGCATTGATCACTTTGATAAAATCAGTGATAATCATTGTATGTGCACAAGAAGTAAGGATAAGCTTAGAACGCCAAGTTTTCGACTCCGCAAAGTCAATAAATCATTTTTGGGGCAAGGTATCCGCTTCTATAATAAAATTCCGCAGACATTTTTAACTTTGCCGTTTCATATATTCAAGTCAATTGTAAAAAATACATTGGTAAAGAAGGCATATCATTCGATAAAAGATTATATTGATGATAAAAAAGCGTGGACTGAATGCTTGTTGACTTCCAGGCAGGAGACATAACATACATATATAATTATACTAGCTGTTACCCGCGGCTTTGCCCGCGTAAAATATGAATATGTTTACAAATTAACTTAAAATATTACGTTAATGTAAGACCTCTTTGTATACCACATTGGTGTGTATTTCAGCCCTTAGGGTAGAATATCCAGAAACGCTTAAATACGTATCTACTCATTTTTAATCAGTAGCCCAAAAATAGAGTTTTCTGCTTCTTACTTTAAAAATGACGGACTTCCAGATTAACCTAAATAAAAAGTGACAACCCTTATTAAACCCCTTATAGGTTGTATATGCAGAAATGCTTAAAAACGTATCAAATCATTTTTAATCTGTATTCCAAAAATAAAATTTCTTTCTTCTAACTTCAAAAATGGCGGACTTCCAGACTAACCTATATACGAAATGGCTACCCCTATTTCACCCCCTTATGGCTAGAATATCCAGAAACGCTTAAATACGTATCTATTTATTTTTAATCAGTATCCCAAAAATAAAGTTTCATGTTTGTAACTTAAAAAAATGACGGTATTCCCTACAAACTTTCAATCCTTATTTCACCCCTTTAGGGGTAAAATATCCAGAAACGCTTAAATACGTATCTACTCATTTTTAATCAGTATGTCAAAAATTGAAGTTTCATGTTTCTAACTTAAAAAATGACGGACTTCCATACAAACGTTCAACCTCCATTTCACCCCTTATGGTTAGAATATCCAGAAACGCTTAAATACGTATCTACTTATTTTTAATCAGTAGCCCTAAAAAAAAGTTTCATGTTCTAATTAAAATTATATACTTGAACATGAAATTCAAAGCGGGTACAACAAAACACACACGCACGCACACACAAACACATACTCCGGTTAAAAATATATATTATTAGTTGCTGACCGCGACTGCGTTCGCGTACCTTGGAGTTCAAGCTAGCTTCATATCTAATGTCATGAAATTCAGTTTTGTGGTTTGGCCGTGAAAGGGCAACAGACAGATAGACAGACAGAAAGAGTTATTTTTGAATTTATTATATTAGTATAGATTATCTTAATCTACTTCTTACAAATAATTTCTTCGGTTGTATGGAAGAGCGAAGGCTCAGGTATCATTTTATAAGCATTTTAAATTTTGAACTTTTTTTGTAGCTTTTATGTGTGCCAAAAAGGCACAGATTATTTCGCCAATGTCAGTGCGAAATTTTGAACTTAAATTCGATGTTAGTGAATTTTTACGATGCGCGCGCACAGTGTGACATTGACATTTAACACTTCATGTTGAAGTTGCGCGCAAAGCCGCCAATTAAATGTCGAATCACTCGAAATAGACGCCACGACGAACTTCACTCATTTTGTTTTACAATATTTAATTGAATATCAATTTAAATTGTGAAAGTAGACATTTATGCGTAGTATTGGTCAAAAAAGAAGAAATGACATTTATCATAATAATAAAAATAATTTTATTACTAAGTAGATTAGTATTGTTCAGTGTAATCCATTATTTGCATGTACTTAAAATAAAACTATTTTAATCACGTCGAAGAAGCAGAACTTCTCTTGCGCGTACATAAGTACGTGCCTTTTACTCGGAATAGAAAGCGACATTTGCTAGTAAAAAATATTAATATTAAAATACTATTGATAGTAAAAAATCTACCACCGGTTCAGAAACACACTACAGACCCGAGAAGAACCAGCGAAAGAAACTCGGCGACTTTTTTTTTAAATGACATAATTTACAATTCAAATTAAAATTTTAAAATTGTTTTCATTCAATAACAATTATTATATTTTTGTTATTAATATTAGGCGTAATAAATATCATGATTTTCATCAGTTCTTTAATTTAATGTGACGTCATCAGAAATATATACATAGAATGCCGTAAGCGCCATATCGGAACTGTTACAAGGTCTGTTCGTTTTTGAGCGATAGTAAATTATTTTAGTGATCTCTTTACTGATTATTTGCTTCTTCGTGAATTGGTGCAGCATGTGGCATCAGAGTCGCATGTTCGGGTTTCGATTTCAGTCCATGATTAATATTATTGTCAAGTTTTTTATTAGCAAATAGGTAGGCAAGAAAATGTAGCCTGTTGGTATTTAGACGTCGCCCATAAGCATAGGTTCTGTACGAAATATTAACCAATCAACGTCAATGCGACATAAGCTGGGAACTGATGTTGTTCCTTGTGCTTACACAAGTTACACTGACTACTACATCCTACAAACAAAAATATTCAAATCCAATTGAATATATTCTTACAGATCAGAAGTAATAATTACTTTTTAAAAGAATAATATTAATACTATCGGACTTTATAATAACAAATAACAATAAAATTAATTACTTTAAATTAATAATAAAAAACCAACTAAAACAATACATTCTCTATGGCTGCCGAAAAAGTATGTCCGAAGTATTTCGCGCCAAAACGTAAACCCAAGCCTCTGTGACAGGCAAGTTTTTTTTTTTAATGTATTACAATACAAGGAATTGATGCATTAGGCGTTAAGAATATAATAATAAAAATAAGACGAAATATATTATTATACATCTATGTTTGTGATCATATTTGTTTTTGAGTTCATATTGGACGCAAATTTTGGTCCCTGAACATACATTATCAGATGGAAGGAGGGGGTTTAAGTTTAAATCGCTTAATAAATTTTCTCGGACACTGGCAGAGCAACAAAGTTTATTTTTAAGATGTAAGTAGGCAGACTGACTGGATTTGATGTTAAGTAGTCACCACTTTTCATAGATTGATGCTGTAAGAAATATTAATCATTCCTCATATCACAAATACACCACCAACATTGAGATGTTACGTCGCTTGTGCCTGTTAAACTGGTTCACTCACCTTTGTAACCGGAAAAAATTGCTAAATGTTGCGATTTGGGGACAGGATATATGATGAGTATTTACCCAGTGGGCTTGCACGAAGTCCTATCACCAAGTAAATACTTAGCCTTAAAAGTAATACAAAGCCTTAAGATCTGGTTTATTTATTTACAAGTTAACAGCTGATTGACTTTCAAACACGCGTCCTACTTAAACAGTTCTCGTACGAGATTATAATTATAAATTAAATATGTACGTATACAATACTTTGGCCTTCACAAATAACCGGCTATCAAACCCGCGACCTTTTCTGAATACTGATGTATGGGTGAACGTACGTACATACAAATGCACATATGTGCATTTGTACAAAATTCCTTCAGATTCGGTTCTGTTCAATATTTTCGTATTTATAATATTAGTATAGATAAAATACATATCATGATTTGAATTTGATTAAATAGAAAAAAAAAAAAAAACTGCATTTAAATCCGAGATCATATATATATATATATATTTATTTTTTAATAATCAATATATTAATATTAAATACGTTAAATATTTCGTTAAATGTATATTTAATACAAAACGTATTAAATAGACGATAGGATCTTTGAGATATAATCTGTGCCCTGTTTAACAACTACAGCAAAAAAAGATACTGTTACTAAAGGAAGTTATAATGTAAAAAAAAAAACATTAATATTTTACTACCTGCTGTAAACCGAAGAAATTACATCCTTACATTAATAATATGAATGTGATATTAAAAAAAAACAAGTCAGAAAATTAGCTGGCGACCTCTAACTGGTCGTAACTTACCCTTGTCCTTAAACTTGCAGTACAGTAGACCACTGACGTTTCCCGCGCGCGTTACGTTGTCGCAACACGTTCTAAATTCAAAATTGTGAAAGATTAAATAATCAACAAAATAACAAGGAGGTTGATAAAAAAGTTTTTATATATTATTTTAATGTTTTAGTGACAAATGTTTAATTTGGAATGTATATATATATATTTGTGCGATAGTTACAAAATGTGACTGTGCGAATAATATATAAAATGAATTAACTAAATATTTATCAAAAATCGTGAAATATTCTTTTTTCGGTATACAATTTGCTTTAATGTAAGTATTTTCAGTTTTCTATATTTTTGAGTTTTTTTTTTTATGTATATAAAAGTGTGTACAAAGGCAGTATTAAGTTTTATGGTTTTTTTTTATTATTAAATAATAAAATATTTCTTTTATGTGAAATAAAAAAGTACTACATAAAACAATCAATTTTATAGATAATAAATAGTAAAATGCATAAAAGAAAATTTAAATATTAAAATAAAAAATCACAAGAAGCAATACTTTAAATTAAACAGAAAAAAAAAGTTTGAGTTAATTACAGTTCAATTTAAATTTAGATTAATCTCTAATGTATACTTATAACATTATTTTTACATTATTTTTTTGACTTTTAAGTTTATTTAGTTATATAATCTCTCTCCATCTCCAACTACCCGATACATACTAAACATGCATATTAAAAAAGGCGTTTAAGTAAAGGACTAAGCAGAGCATATTCCATTTATCAATGTGACTTGCATGCGAATCATGATCTTACCTTCACTGATTATAACTATATGTATAATAAATACAGATATCAGAATCTCAGTGCTTGCATGGATTTGAACCTAAATCTTTCGGTTAAATATTATGAGTAAGGTTCATTCATTCGTACTAGACATTCCGAACTCACACTGATTTACGTTATTAAAACATATACAATTTTATATATTATTACATAACGTTGAATATATGTATACTTATATCAAGAATCCACAGACACATACATAAACAATTAACACAATTATTATATATTAGTACGTTTGAATATTACGTTGATAGGGAACTGGGAGGCGGACGGATCATTGCCAATGCGCCACCCACCTTGGAATCCAAGATGTTATGTCCTTGTACCAATAGTTACAGTGGCTCAATCACCTTTTCAACTGGGACACAGCAATAATAAGTTATGTACTTATAAGTCAAATAAATATTGGACAACATCACACACATTACTCTGATCCCAATGTAAGTAGCTAAAGCACTTGTGTTATGGAAAATCAGAAGTAACGACGGCACCACAAACACCCAGACCCAAGGCAAGATAGAAAACTAACTAACTTTTGAAGTAAAATTAAAGTAGATTTACGACGTCCGTGGTCGACTAGTGTGTACACCGGTTTCATAGGTATGCTACTCCGAGGCCCCGGTTTCGATTCCCGGTCGAGTCGATGTAGAAAAAGTTCATTAGTTTTCTATGTTGTCTTGGGTCTGGGTGTTTGTGGTACGTTACTTCTGATTTTCCATAACACAAGTGCTTTAGCTACTTACATTGGGATCAGAGTGATGTATGTGATGTTGTCTAATATTTACTAAAAAAAATAAAAGGTATAAGTAGTTAAGTGAAACAGTGTTGTATTATAAATAAAGATATATTAATCAGGAACTGTTAGTAGTGTACAATACAGCTGAGTTATTAGCAAATCGCATGGAATGCCTAAATATAAGGTTTGTATATCTTTCTATCTTAGATTGGAATGAGCTATAGAATACGAAAACGGCTGCAGTTTCTAGATACTCCTGGTTGACAGGGGAACAGACAAGGTACTGTCAGGGTGACAACGTGTATGCAATGTTTAACGATGATCGGTTGATCCAAGACTACGAAGCGTAACAGACAGACACAGTAATACTAGTTAGAATGATGTAAGTTGTCAAATATGAGATTATATTTTGACTAGTTTTCCTCGCACGTCTAGAGCTATCCTAGGTTTTAAATAGCCTATGTATTTCCTCGGGGTTCAAGTTTAATACATATTAAACGTCATCAAATTCGATTCCATGCTTTGGCCGCGAAAACGTAACGCATAGACATACAGACAGAGTTACTTTCGCATTTAGAATATTAGTGTAGATTGGTAGGATATAATCAACAGGTTATTTCGGAAAATAAACCGCAAAACAGAACGACTTTTTGTCGATTGTAAATAATCGCTCGATGAAACGTAAACGCGTCAAGACAAAAGGACAAAAAAAAAATCTAGCATGAATTGCAGACATTTTTTTTTTAATATGCATAACATTTAAAATCACGGTCAAACATTTCATAAATAATATATAATCATTGCTAAATGTTAATAACTAATAAAATTAACGTTTTTCTTTTCAATATTTTTTATATTCCGCTATTTATAATCTGTCGAATCTGTCTAACGGAAAACAAATCCGGTCGCTGTTTACGTCTGTTAAGATTAAGTTTTTATATTAATTTTAATTGAGTTCATGCAGGTCCCGCGATCGAACCTTAGGTCGATTAGAATGTTATTGGGTTTTTCTATAGAAAAAAAAAAATCAGTAATAGCTCGGAGTACGGAAGTTGGAAGTGTGTTTACTCCCGTGCCTCGGTGAGCACGTAAAGACGTTGGTCATGCGCCTGATCTTTCCGGTCGAGTCGAATTTGCCGTCCAACAGATTACGAGTGTGAGGAAATATATAGTGTGCAACTGTGTTGGCAAACACAAAACTACACTTATAATACGTAGTTTGACGACCTCCGTGGTCGAGTAGTGTGTACACCGGTTTTCATGGGTCACTCCGAGGTCCCGGGTTCGATCCCCGGCCGAGTCGATGTAGATAAAGTTCATTAGTTTTCTATGTTGCCTTGGGTCTGGGTGTTTGTGGTACCGTCGTTACTTCTGATTTTCCGTAACACATGTGCTTTAGCTACTTACATTGGGATCAGAGTGATGTATGTGATGTTGTCCAATATATATTTTTATTTATTATTTTTTAAACTTTCTTGATAATGGTCGCCGTGACCAAAATCGGTCTACGACATTAATTTAAAATGGGAACACAAACGCCAGTGGCCGTTACTACTCGGTGTATGTGCAAGACCGTCTGGGTAGCACCACTCAAATATTCTACCGTCAAACACCAGTACTTAGTATTGTCGTTTCGATGTGAAGGATGAGCGATTTAGTGCAACAGGCACAAAGGACATAACATCTTAGTTCCTAAGGTTAGTGTCATATGTCTTCAGACATCATAAAAAAAAATGTTGCATGTGATTGTGATCATTACCTTTGTAGTTAAATAATATTCAGATGAAGTACAAATAACATGTTACGAATTTCAAAGTAAACAATTTCGTTCCGGGCTAAGGTTTTTATAATAAAATTCCTTAGATATTTTTAACTTTGTCAATAAATAAATTTATATTCATCTAAATTAAAATATATTAGTAATAAAACGCATACATAAAGTCCATATTAAATATAGTCATATATTTGTATATACTTAGGGGAGGCGGACGGTAACAAATCACATCAAATTCGGTTCAGGTTTAGTAGTGAAAGTTTAACAGAGAGACAGGCAAAGCGAATTTCGGATTTATAATATTAGCATAGAATAGATTTGTTGATTTTCATGCAGATTATATTAATTTAAATGCATTCTATCAACAAAGTTGTTTCAAAGTTGATTTCCGATGGTTTTCTTTACCGTTCTTTTCTGTAGAATCCGAAACGATTCTATATTTGATAGGAGGTTGCGTGTATAATTTTAGCGAGACACATTTATTTAACTAAAAAAAGTATCGTATTCACTTGGTGGTACAGCTTTGTGCAAGCCCGTCTGGGTAGGTACTAGTGTTGCATATCGATAGTCCACTATCGATAGACAATCTATAGTCTATCGACAGTTAAGGTGTTAGCGATAGTATCGATAGAATTATAAAACTATTACTTTTAACCCAAACTATCGATAGTATCGATAGTTTTGTACTATCGATAGTCAGTTATTTAGTAAACCATGCAACGATAATATAGAAGTGTAAAATTTACATAGTTGCACACGACCGTCGATGTCCAAAGAGGCGTTTAAAAAATACAACAACAGAAACATTAATGAGAACTTTGACTTCGTCGTTATCCTTTTCTCAAAATTTATTCTCTGACTATCGATAGTCCAAAACTATCGACACTATCGATAGTATCAATAGTATCGATACTATCGATAGTATTGGTCAAAACGATACTATCGATATCCTGAATTGTTTTCGAGGTCAACTATCGATAGTCAAACTGTCGACAGTTCTGCAACACAGGTAAGTACCCACTCATCAGATATTCTACTGCCAAATAACAGTACTGAGTATTCTTGTGTTCCGGTTAGAAAGGTGAGTGAACCAGTGTAATCACAGGCACAAGGGACATAACATCTTGGTTCCCAAAGTTGGTGGCGCATAGGTGATGTAAGGAATGGTTAATATTTCTTACAGCGCCTTTATCTATGGACGGTGGTGACCACTTAGCATCTGGTAGCCCATATTCTCGTCCGCCAACCAATGGCATAAAAAAAGTGTTATTTTTTAATATTTGTAAGTTACTAGTTTTCGCGCGCAGCTTCGCTCGTGTTTTAGTTGGTCGTGTGGTGTTAGGCATATAAAAATAGCAGATGTCCTTCCTCGGTGTTCAAACTTGCATTACACAAAAATTTCATCAAAATCGATTCAGTGGTTTAGCCGTCACAGAGCAACAGATAGACAGAGATACATTTGTATTTATAATCTTAATAATGATTTAATTTTTAAATATTTATTTACATATATATCGACGCGTAATTTTTTATTTTTCACTCATTTTTAATAAAATATGAATTTTTAATTCAATGAAAAGGTTTTATTGTACTCCCTATTCTACAGTGCTGTTCCAAAATTGATCACAAATTGTATTTGGTGGATGTGCAATGCAAAGATGAAAATTAAAAATCGCTCTCCTGGAAAATCACAAATTTTGTCATATGACCTAATGCGCGGAGAGTAGGAACATTAAATAACAGTAACTTACATTACATTAACAGCCTGTAAATTTCCCACTGCTGGGCTAAGGCCTCCTCTCCCTTTGAGGAGAAGGTTTGCAGCATATTCCACCACGCTGCTCCAATGCGGGTTGGTGGAATACACATGTGGCAGAATTTCGTTGAAATTAGACACATGCAGGTTTCGTCACGACGTTTTCCTTCGCCGCCGAGCACGAGATGAATTATAAACATAAATTATGCACATGAAAATTCAGTGGTGCGTGCCTGGGTTTGAACCCGAAATCATCGGTTAAGATGCACGTTTTCTAACCACTGGGCCATCTCGGCTCTTATATATCGAATATTATGTAAATCAGTGTTTAATTTTCATGTAACATATACGAGCATATATAAATATTTTCAGATACAAAACGACCATCACACGTTCACACAGCTTTGTTAGTTTATTAGGTCACTTAACATAAGTGACGTCGATTGGAACTCGAGTTTGTAATCATACTAGCGATTCGCCCCGGCTTTTCATGGCTGAAATTTAGTAATAAATAAAGGTCAAAATTGTGTTGTTACAGTTATACGATTGCCCATTTTGCAGCTAACGATTTTTTTTTTTTTATTTTCCTCTGTCACATATTTTTTTATACACATTTTTTTTTCTTTTTCCTGCCAGTGTCCACTAAAATGAAATCGTTTTTTACTCAAACGTATTATTGAAACCGCAGCAAAAAAAAAATCTGCACATGCTCAAAAAAGGTTAGGTTTTATTTCATTTTTATGTATAATAAATAAAACCTAACCTATATTGACGCATTCGCACAGATTTTTGTTACGGTGACATCAATACGTAAGTACCGAAGTATTTCTTTGCGATTTGTGAGATAATTTTGATGGCTAACATGCTCGATATACGAAAATATAATTTATACCACTCAGGAATAATTTAGGTTTCTACCACTAAAACATTTTTAAAATGTCATTAATGAACATTAGTCCCGGACATATTCTCCTTTTTATTATCGTTGGAAAAACGCATTACGCGTTTGCCCCACGTGAATCGGGAGTATGTCGGGATTCGCCGGTAACCAGGACGATAAGTATTCCGGAATACCCACTCAGAAACCAGCGGTAGCTCTCCGTCCCTTCGGTGGGCGCCACAGATAATCTCTTGCAAACAAAATAAACTTCTGTTTTATCTTAATATTATCATTACATATTATATAATTTACATAATCAGCCTGTAAATTTCCCACTGCTGGGCTAAGGCCTCCTCTCCCGTTGAGGAGAAGTTATGGAGCATATTCCACCACGCTGCTCCAATGCGGGTAGGTGGAATACACATGTGGCAGAATTTCGTGGAAATTAGACACATGCAGGTTTCCTCACGATGTTTTCCTTTACCGCCGAGCACGAGATGAATTATAAACACAAATTAAGCACATGAAAATTCAGTGGTGCGTGCCTGGGTTTGAACCCGAAATCATCGGTTAAGATGCACGCGTTCTAACCACTGGGCCATCTCGGCTCTATAATTATATTGTGTGCTAAATTATATATATAGGCTCTATAAATGTAATTTAGCACAGATGTATAAATTAACCTTGGTTTAGTGATTATATTTGAATAGTATAAATATAGAAGTCCTGGGTATAGTTATTAAATTATTAATCCGACCGGTTAAATGTTATAGAGACTATAATTGACCAGCGTGCTAATTCCGCTATCAAATTGTCACTATAATATCGCAATCGAATCGAAACATTCAGTCGTTTTCATATTCAACAACACAACAATCCAGTTGCGATTCGGTCGAAGTTCGATCGGGATATTATCGAGATCGGATCAAACCGATACAAATAAGTAAAATGAATCCTCAGTTTCGATTCAAATGAGGTTTATTTTTAGGAGGAATATTCAAAGCTGGATCGGAACAGAAAACTTAGTTAGTGGTAGGGCGTTGTACAAGCCCTTCTGGGTAGGTACCACCCACTCTTAAGATATTCTGCCGCCAAGCGCCAAGTGGTCAGCACTGCCAATAGACGTTAGCGCTATATAAAATTTTAACCATTTTTTACATAACTAAAGCGCCACCAAGCAAGTGTAATCATTATACTTGTTTATAGATAGTCATACACCTACCATTGGGTCAGATTTAACCATTATAAATAAATAAATATTGGACAACATCACATACATTACACTGATCCCAATGTAAGTAGCTAAAGCACTTGTGTTATGGAAAATCAGAAGTAACGACGGCACCACAAACACCCAGACCCAAGGCAACATAGAAAACTAATGAACTTTTTCTACATCGACTCGGTCGGGAATCGAACCCGAGACCTCAGAGTGGCGTACCCATGACAACCGGTGTACACACTACTCGACCACGGAGGTCGTCGACATTGTCAAATGGCAATTGGGAAAATTAGTCTGCAATTAGTCTGCGTACTACTGTTAGGGATTATATAATTTAGTTACTTCCATGAAATAAAGTACTGCTAACTATAGAGTCACTTCAGGCTATATCAACAAAATATTTGTCTTGCAGGCGAAATCATGAAATTTATTAATAGCCTGTCCTTGAGCTTCTTTATAAATCATTGATAAAAAATACATTGGTAAAGAAGGCATATTATTCGATAGAAGATTATATAAAAGATAAAAAAGCGTTCAGTTAATGCTTGTTGACTTCCAGGCAGGATATGTAACATACATATATAATTGTATTTAACTAAATAAGAAAGAGAGGGAAGTCACTTGGACCACAACGCTTTTTCCTTTCCGATCTGTAGGCGTCCTAAGCAAGTCCTATATGATACGGTCGACAGACATACTGCCGACAACTCTATCTCGATAGGCAACACAGACAACACACAACCCGCTGACGGGGTTGAGGTCCCTCATTCTTACCAACTCGTCGACGCCTAGGCGTACGACGATGAATGAACACATCATTCCTCCCTCCCGTCGACGACGGCGTCCTAAGCCGAGGTCCGGCCTCACAGGAGGCACCCTTAGGACGCGCGTATTCTCCCTTAAGTGAGTTCTCAACATTAAGGCTTGAGTAATTTAGCTCGCCTACGACGCCCGGTGACGCTGTAGAGGCCATTAGGGCCAACTGCAATACACATTTCGAAAAAAAAAAGCTTTTTCCTCACGTGACGATGTCGGCTATATCTCTCCACAAGTTAAAGAACTTCGTTCCGAAAGTACTGTTGACAATTATTGATAAGCGACACGCATTTTAATTTTAGACGTATCTACTTTATTTTTAAATAAGATTGATATATTTCTTAGAGTGCAAGTAAAATTATCATAATTATTATGATAATAATTTTATTCATTTATGTATTGCATTCTAATGTTGAGATATATCATACAAGGTTGAGAATCGATCAATTAATTAATGATATAACCGGAACTATTATTTCAAGGCTTTAAGTGTTTTAATAAGTAGCCGAATGAATAAAATAATTAAAAAAAAAATGGTTTAATAGCAATATCGATAATTGTTTAAGAAAATAATTTTATATTTTAACTGATTTTTTAGGATAATCAAATGTTAATTAGTTTATCGTCGTTATTTTTTTTTAATAATTCCGAGGTATGAATATTCAATTCACACGTGTTATTAACAAATAAAATTTGGCAAATATCAGTAATTTTTTTAATAGCTAATTCAATAGGAGCTATAGACTCCCTTCGGAATGTTTTTAACAAAGTAGGAATACTCACAGTTGCGTCATAATTGATTTACAACAATGTTGCGTACATTCACAGTAACATTGATCACTTTGATAGAATCAGTTATAATCATAATATGTGCTAACTTATAACACCAAGTTTCCGAGTCCGTAAAGTAAATAAATCCCCCTTGGGTAATATTTGTTATATTTAACTTTGCCGATTCATAAATACAAATTCGTTAAAAACAATGATAAACAAAGCGTATTATTCAACCCAACGTCATTCAGATGATACTAAAGCGTGGAGCTGATACTTTTTGACTTTCAGACAGGATATATTATATTTATAAATGTATTTAACTCACATAAAGTATATTAAAAGTTGGAAAAGAGTAACCATCGAGTTCCTTGCCGGTTCTTCTCAGTATAATCTACATTTCGAACTGGTGGTTGTTTTACTTAATACAATATTGAAAATAACGACTCAAAAGTGCTTGTAAAAGCCTACTTGAATAAAGTTCGTTTTGATTTTTGAATACCTCCTATTAATAAGAGACTAAACTTGTACATTTATTGTTAAAATAACTGATAAATATTTGTCTCACAGTCCCTAATAGAAAACCCGTGTACACTGCTAACATACATAAATTAAATGCCCTAAGTTTTCTGAAAATATCGAATTATATGACGACCTCCGTGGTCGAGTAGTGTGTACACCGGTTTTCATGGGTATTCCCGGCCGAGTCGATGTAAAAACAGTACATTCGTTTTCTATGTTGCCATGGATCTGGGCGTTTGTGGTACCGTCGTTAATTCTGTTTTTCCATAACACAAGTACTTTAGCTACTTACATTGGGATTAGAGTATTGTATGTGATTATAATTTTATGCCCATTTTTCCTACCGTAAGAACATTCTACGAAATATAATGAAATTTAAAAAAAAGGATGAATTAATTCGATACCTTCGTTCTCAAGTTATGGGGTGACCAATATATATATATGGTACCAACTTATATCGGTGGCTGAACTCATGATTACTGTATTATTAAAAATATAAATAACATAGAACTAAATATATACGACTAAGGTGTTTATTGCTAGATTACCGTTATCTATCAAAAGTGTTTTACGGGGAAATTGATTTTTGAATTCTTCGTTTGTTCAAAGAGCGTAGAGGATCATAGATGTGATACCATAATATAATAGATAGACAATGTTACAACAATTGTTGTCACTCAGTAACTCACGATCGAGTCCTTTCAAATCGAGTTGCGACTTAATTCTTACAGAATAGGGCTAGTGAGCTTGATATTGTAATTTGATCTCATTATTTCTTTTATATGTTCATAAATAATGCTTTCTAACAATCTGATTATTAATCAGTATTGAAACTGTCGTTATTAAGTTCGCTTTTACACCCGATTTGCCTCGACTATATTTTTAATTTCAAGGTTTTACTACGACTACTTAAAGAGGAACTTATTTGGTCCAATTTAAATATAACATTCCATAACGATTTCAACCGACTCCGAATAGGGAGGTGCTCAATTTGGATGTTTATATTTTTTGTATGCTTGTTCGGGTATAACTCCGTTTTATTATGTAAAGACCGATTTGGAAAATATTTTTTGGTACGAATGAGATTTATTCCGAAATGTCTCATATATAATAATCTAAGGAAATGCAATGGAACTCTTTAAAATCAGAGGAAATCAACCGCGATTGATGCTTATGCTATTGGATTCGTGGGATTTTTTTTTTAAAAAGTTCGTTAATGAACAATTCAATATACATCTGACCCTATTTATAGTATAAATTACATGAATATCATAGCATTAAATTTTCCAAAAAACAACCGCACGTATAACTTTTAAAATAGGAAATACGAACGAACACTTTTCCGAATTAATTTATTGCAATAATATTCTACGATTACCCTTTGTATAATGATCTTGTAATTTGAGCAGTGTTGCAGAACTATCGACAGTTTGACTATCGATACTTGGTCTCTAAAACTATTCAGGATATCGATAGTACTATCTATAGTATCGTTTTGATTGATAATATCGATATCATGGACTATTGACAATACTATCGATAGACTGTCAATACTATCGTTAATACCTTAACTATCGATAGCCTATCGATACTCTATCGATAGTGGACTATCGACATGCAACACTATTTGAGTTAAATTAACCGATTGTTAATTCGTACGACGATATATTTTATTAAAGTAACGGTCTTCGTAGACAGCGGATATTTTCTTGGGTGAGATTATATATAAAAAGTTCGATTCATTTGATTAAAATTGTCGTTTGCTATGAAATATAGTTGTACATTAATGTATATATTTTAACTTATGATCACTAGATGGCGTTAAGTCAAATCGTAGATATTTCTGCATCGCGATGGCGAGATTCGCTAATTGTTTTATATAGCACTATCGAAAGATTCAAATAAACATGCTTGTAAGTGGCACCTAATAATAATTTTATTCGTAAACATTAGTGCAGTCGGGCCCATCGTGCTGCATCCTTAGGATCTAGTTGTTCAATCTCTGTATACTATTGAATGATTTTCGAAACCTATGAAAGGTTTTATTTTGATATCATTTCATTGTAAACCGAAAATCACTCATCTACATTTGGGACTAAAATTATGAAACATTATTTAAACGAAATTTTTAATGCACTAGTACTACAAAATGTATACTACATCAGTTAAGTTAGAATTTGATTCTGTCGATAACTATTTACTTTAATTTTGTTTTTCATTTTTTACCGGCCAGTAGCTTTTTTACGTTCTCTAAAATTAATTACATTTTCAAATTGTAAAAATTTAGGAAATTTCAATCAAAAATCCTCTTTATTTTTCTGCATATCTACGGCTGGAGCTCTCCAAAATGAGACCATAACCGATTTTTTATGTGCAGCTATCGTCCCATAATCACTGGGACAAAATTCCGCTTACGCTAGAGAAGCTGTAGAGATTTTGGAACCCTACAAAACTTACGTAACGTAAAGTTCTCTTGTAATTTATGATAGTTTTGTCAGCGTCCGAAATCACCTGAACCGACAATATTCTATATCCAAAACAAATGCTTCTGTTTTGTCTGTTCATTATATAGAGTTAAATAATATGAAAACTCCATATATCGGATTATACTGCACAAGTATTTGCACAAACACAGGTACACTCTTCCTCATAATCCGATAGGATGGCATATCCGACATGACATTTAAGTGTTCAGGCGCAAGACGAACGTCTTTACGTGCGTATCGAGGCACGACATACATATTTCCAATTTCTAGACTCTGGGCTATTACTGAGATCTTTTCGACGGAAAAACGTAAAAAAAAATTATCGGCCCGACCTGGATTTTGATCCCAGAACCTTGGGATCTGTGGTGCTATCTACCCCCTAGGCGATCGTGGCATATCAATATGTCGCTGGTGAATAAGTTAATGGGAGAAAAGTCTATAGGATATTTAAATTTATTTATTTACATTCCTTTTCCTCTTACAGTAAAATGCAGAGAGTGACAGAGACGACATGCGTTCTGGCATTTTTATTAGCATTGGGACCATCGGGAGTCCACAGCTTCGAACCACGGCCTGAAATTGGTTATCCAGCAGGATTGATACCAGAATGTGAGTCCTATTACAATTTGATCCAATATTGTATCCTATATGCAAGCCCGTATGGGTACCATCCATTCAAGATTTATTTTAACGCCAAACATATACAAATATTAAGTATTATTGTGTTAATATCCTAGTTTCTGAAGTTAGGGGCACATTGGCGATGTAAGGAATGGTTAATATTTCTTAAAGCACCAATGTCTATGAACTGCGATGATCATTTAACATCAGGAGGCCTATTTGCACTTCTGCCAATGTCTTTAAAAGTATATATATATTCAAGATTTTGAAAAATTTCTCAATATTTTGGTGACTCTCATCATTAATGTAATTTCTCTGAAATTTTCCTACCAGTCGGATTCGAAAAATTCTTCTTGAATTTTATCGACAATTCTTAAGGAAGGCTATCACAATAAGGCCTCTCGCAGCGGAGCAAGAGTGTCTAACTTTCGTTCAAATTCGCGTATTAGTTACTACATGTGCGGATTTTAATAGAAGTTTTAGCTTAAAGTCAACACCTGACTACGACAGGCTCTCTTGAATCGATCTAATTAATAAAAACAATATGACCGGGATTCAACATCGAATCTGATGTATAAAAAATGATTATTTACCTATCACAATTTTATTATAGTGATAACGCTGTTTTTGTCAGTACGTCCTTACGTTCCCGACAGTTTAAGTAGATTTTACGAGTACATCAGTTTACAGAATTGTATTAAATGCAAATCTATCGATACAGAACGTATATTATACGGAGAAGATTCGTAAAGAAAATCAATGGCGACTCTTTCCTAACATTTGAGTTTAAAGAATCTTTAGATCATATTAATGAAAAAAAAAAACAATGCTTTTATCATGTTTCAAGGAATTTCAAATAAAACTCAAACATTCAGTGATTACCTACATATTTATATAAATAAAGACAAACAGATTTATACGTAGATTAGTTGACACAACATTGAAAGTCCGCAGTATCTGTTCGGCATAAAATCAAAAATTACTAAAATGATTTTTATAAGGTTTCCGCCAATGTACGAAGTGATTCATGAGGAACCACAACCGGTGTTTAATTGATTAAAATATTGTGTCAATTTGCTGACATTATGATGATTATTGGAAAAAAGTCCGACCTAGAAGTATTCCTTATTCTACCTTATTCTACCCAAGCGAAGCCTGTTTGCTGGTTGATGAAATATAAAACTATAGAGTACTTTGGAACACTCCCTTTTTTTACTAGATACAGACAACAGACATATACTAGCTATGATGTAATAACCAGAATTTAAAATCCTGAATTTAATTTATTAAAAATCAAAACAGTTCACTTTATTACAATTTGATATGGGGTTGATAAGAATTGAGGTGGTACAATCATTAAAACACATTTGGTGGTTTTTTAGTGGTAGGTCTTTGTGCAAGCCCACCTGGTGGTATCCATCCACTTATCAGATATTCTAACGCCAAACAGCAGTACTTAGTGTTGTTATGTTCCGGTTTGAAGAGTGAGTGAGCCAGTGTAACTACACTACTAACTAGTACGTATGTTGTAAATACGCCGCCAATTTTGGTACTGTAGTTCCTAAAGTTGATGGCGTATTTGCGATGGAAGGAATGGTTTACTTTTCTTGCGGCGCCATTGTCTGTTGGCGATGGTGGGCACTTACCAACAGTTGGACCATTTTGCTGTCTACTCCGCCTACCTAAAAAAAAAAACAAGAATCTTAACTGAAGATGTATAACATCTTTGTCATGTTCTGTAATTAAAAATGCGTTCAAACTTTCCTCACTTCCAACTCTTCACCCAAAAACTATTATCATAGGCAGTTAAATAAAAATTTTCAGGTCCAGGTGTTACGAAGAACGCAACAATCACTCCAGTTATGATGAATATGTTGCAGATCATTGTGCACAGGATGTCTGACACTGGTGAAATCATCAGAAAGCAATTTCCTATACTATCAGCACATAGAAGCATACCCAAAGAGAAACACATAGGTACGTCGTTTTCAATATCATCTCGGGTTGCATAGAGTTGCGGTTGCATGGAGGCTAACTCAACGATGATTAACCTTCATGGTAGCGTGGGTATCTCGAAGGCTATTTGTGTCGTCAAACGTTGAATCCAGGGCACCAATCATTCCATCGTCTAGAAAAAAATAATTATTCAGACGCTTTTCGGCGACGACAGTAAATTTCTTTACTTTAATTTAGATAGAGAATTTCAATCAAAATTATTTGTGGTATTTTTTTTTGGCATGGCAAAATCAAGTATATATAGCACAACATAAATAAAATTGCGTATTTCGTGGTAAATTATTTGCTAATATCAAAATATATATTATCTTTGATGTACGTAACTAATCAATTACTTTGGAAATACGCTGATAAATTGTTATAGAATATTACAATTTCGACATACCTCCAATTCCTGTCGGCTTTAATCTGACGCTTCGTTAATTGGTCTTCTATTACGTCATCAGAAATTGGAAGATATGTTAGTGCTAAATTACGTTGTTAAGGAATAGTTTTTGTTCTTGTCAATAATACTACCAAAGCGTCGAGCAGGACCTGTGTTCAGAACACGTGAAGTTAGAGTTCAAATCCGACGAAAACATTTTTGGGTTTAAAATTCATCTCGCGCTCGGCGGTGAGAAAAAACATAGTGATAATGACATTTCAGATTCACCAACCTGCGAACGTGGAATATTCTTCAAACCCTCCTTATGCCTCTGCCCAGCAATAAGACCTTTAAGGGCTATTAATTAACATTTTATATACTGTAGTCGCCAAGAAATACTTCACGATTTTTTATACCAATTAAATTGTCATATTATGTTATTTTTTTATAATATCCTAGTGGTCTATCTTTAATATGCCATTTGTGGTATCCTGTAATGTGAGGTACAGTTTTACCAATAACTTCTCGTCGAGTTGATTGGAGTCCTTCGACCAATCATGAGACAATCAGAGGATTTACTTTTTTAATTCCAACATTAGTTTTCCAGAATTTGTCATTCGTTGTCATAATTGGTTATCTGTTCACAGATTTCAAGAACAAGAAGACAGTTTTATACGCCGTCGGTTTTCTGGACAGTTCGGTGTTACCTCAGACTCAAGCCGTTGGAACTGCTTATTCCAAACGTGGCTACAACGTCCTAATCACTGAAACGTTCCAATTTCTGACTTATATATATCCCAAGTAAGTATCTATACTATTTTCTTTATAAAATTAAATTAATTTGGAGCAACTAATACACTATCGAACTAGCTTCGTGTCCCGGCTTCATATCGATAGAACTTTTAGATAAGAAATATTCTTGTATTTTATTAGGCTAAGAAAGTTGAAGTTCTTGGATTTTTTTTCTATAATATGTATGTTATATATTGTTACGAGACTAGCCCTAGCCTCCATACGGTGCTACGTCATAGGATATTATAATTAATTATATCATTAATAATATCACATATTATAAATATATACAATTATTATTGTAATTAATTGATCAATAATTTGTACACCTTTAGTTAATATTATTTTATGGGATAACATTTAATACTGGCATGTAGCACTATATCTTATTTTAAAAATGATTGAGCTGTCATAAGGAAAACAATTGGAGGATTGTGAGGGATTGTAAAGTTATATAGAGAGATTGGAGCATCATTGTAAAAAACATAATTTTATTGCCATCCCGAACTACTGAAATTACAATATATATGTTAACCTTCCTCTTGAATCACTTGGTTTGTATGTTCATTTAAATCTATCTATAATTAAAAAGATCTAACCGTACACACGGCGGGAAGCGACTTTATTTTACTATACAGATATTGTCTTCTCAATTGCACACACTCACACACACACACACACATATATAAATAAACCTACCTATAGTATCAGGTCACCCATTTGCCAGTCAGCCAATCTATATGATATTTAAAAAAAGAAAAGAACAAATTTCATTTAAAGTAGTGTCTGAAAGCTATCGTAATACGTCTTGATTTCAAACAATATTAACAATCGCACCGCACACAATGGTGTCTATTTTTTACAAATAAACAATGCTCGCATATAGAATGAGAATTGCATGCATGAATATTTTCTAGATACTTCCATTTGCGTTCGCTTTTTTCGTATATTTATTGGATTAATTTTTTAGCTTCGTATCTCAGTCTCATTATTATTATTATTATTATTTACATTAGCAGCCTGCAAATTTCGCACTGCTGGGCTAAGGCTTCCTCTCTCTTTGAGGAGTAGGTTAGAAGCATATTCCACCACGCTGCTCCAATGCGGGTTGGAGGAATACACATGTGGCAGAATTTCGTTGAAATTAGCCACATGCAGGTTTCCTCACGATGTTTTCCTTCACCGCCGAGCACGAGATTAATTATAAACACAAATTAAGCACATGAAAATTCAGTGGTGCCTGCCTGGGTTTGAACCCGAAATCATCGGTTAAGGATGCACGCGTTCTAACCACTGGGTTCTCCTCGGTAAGATGTGAATGCGTCTTGAGATGAAATTGTTAGTGACTTTAGACCAAAACCATGATTATTTTATTTGGTCTGTGAATATTTCTTGTTTGCTCATTATTTATTTATATCAAGAAGTTTTTATGTATTGAAACAATAACGTCGCTTAGATATCGATTAGGCAATAGAGCACGTCAAAATTTAATTTGACCTTGAAATTTTACACACACAAAAAAAAACCACTTATAAAAAAAAATCCAATCTTTGATTACATATTATTATTGATGGTAAGCCATTCGCGTGACGTCACTGTTTTCAAATCCGATCTTGGCATTCATGTTAAGAGTTATCACTGATGTTTCTATAGAATAATGACTTGGTCTGCGTCATTCGATCTGATACCATTATACTTATAGCAGTGTAAGTACAGGCATCAGAGACATATCTTAGTTCCCAAGGTTGGTGGCGCATGGGGGGTGTAAGATCTGGTTAATATTCGGGTACCCACTTGCCCGGCCACCTACCTATTTCATAAAAAGGTAGCCCATTAGTTAGATTGCAAGTAAATTGACTCTGAAGCTTAAAAAATGGAGTTTTCTTAAGCTCAAAATTGATACAAACCTTCATTGCTATCTGAGAATTAGGAAACTAAAAGTCCTGGTGTGGGAATATCATGTAAAAAAATACCCTCTTTCCTTTTGAGAAGAAGACTTGGAACTGATTCCTCAACATTGGTAAAACAGAAAACATCTTGCGATATTTCGACGCATCTAACTGCCGAGCGAGAGCCGGGCTTGAACCCGCAATCTGCAGTTAAGATTTACTCGTTCTAACCAGTGGGCCATAGCGGCTCATACATATAGCTATGTAGGCCATTTAATCCCATGTGATCTCGTCCATAATATATTAAACGTGTAAGGACTACAGATAGCGATCCAGTATGTCATAACTAAATCATCTAATATAATTGGTCACACTTTAAAATCATTCGCATTATGAGAAACTAGTTTTCACTCACGTGTGAGGGGGGAGGGGTTTTTTATGCTATAGGTAGCTAACGACCAGGAGGTTCATCTGATGGAAAGCGACTGCCACCACCCATTGAGATCTGCAACACCGAGAGACACCTGCTCTCCGTGTTGCCCCGTGAATTGTATTAGGCTTTTTTTCTTGAAGTCACATCGGTTCGGAAAAACTGCCTGTGAAAACTGGTTTCCTAGAGGTTAAGTAAATTAAGTAGTATTATTAAGTCATGAAATGTATACTTATACATAGTATGAGCCGAGATGGCCCAGTGGTTAGAACGCGTGCATCTTAACCGATGATTTCGGGTTCAAACCCAGGCAGGCACCACTGAATTTTCATGTGCTTAATTAGGTTAATAATTCACCTCGTGCTCGGCGGTGAAGGAAAACATCGTGAGGAAACCTGCATGTGTCTAATTTCAACGAAATTCTGCCACTTGTGTATTCCACCAACCCGCATTGGAGCAGCTTGGTGGAATATGCTCCATACCTTCTCCTCAACGGGAGAGAAGGCCTTAGCCCAGCAGTGGGAAATTTACAGGCTGATTATGTTTATGTTATACATATTATAGTATCATCGGTATTATGTCCAGTCCACAGGCCATTTCAGCCAAAATCGTCCGGTCGTTTTTGCGTAATTGCGTAACGAATATCCAGACATACTAACTTCCACATTTATATTATTTCTAGTAAAATTATTTCTTTCCCACAAAATACTAAATATATCATTAGTAAAGTGTTCCCTGTAGGGCTAGTGAGATTATTTCGTACTCATATCCGTAAGAGCAGAGATAGCGGTTCAAAAATGAGAAACAAATGTTATTATATTAACTAAATTGCCCACATAAATGAAAAATACTTACTATCTTTTATATATTGACAGAAAATAATTAAGAATGTTAATAAATAACACCAACTTTATATTTCAAACCAATCATTACATATGTTCACTGAAATCGAACGTTAACTTCGTAAACTATTTATGACTCGACTTAGGATATTATTATCTGTGGAAATACGATAAGTGGTTTTGGCGGGCTTTTATAAAAAAATAATTCGAAAAAAAATATATGGCGGATTTTTATAACTGATCACAGAGATAAATATAATTCATAAATTGATGAAATATCGCTTTGGTGTAATTTTAATAAATAATTATAGTATATAAAACAATAAAAATCAGTTCCGTTATTAATTTTAAACATATTGCGTCAACGGAGTGTGTGATTTTCCATAGTCTATATGAAGACTAGTAGTATGTACATAGTACTATATAAGTTACAATACATAATATCATACATATATACTAATATTATATATTCTAAAGTTACTCTATCTCTCTGTCTTTTTCGCTTTCACGGCCAAATTTGATTTAATTTTATCCCATCAAAAACATAAATGTAAAAATGAGACCCAAGTCCAATATTATGATATATACCTTGGTTGTTGACTTCAACGACAAAAGAAGTGAGATCTAAATGGGTGCCAAGTTCAATGGTCCTTCCTGAAATTTATTTATAACTACATAAAATATCATTTCTTCTTATAACTTAGGATAATATATTGTAGCCTAAGGTCTGTCTACCTGCATGCCATACCTAATTATCTACCTGCATGCCAAATTTCAACTTTCAGTCAGTGATAAAAATGACGGTTTTTTTACGTTAATATCTAAATAACCGTTTGAAATGCGTTTATGAAATTTGGAACACATATGTATCTCGCGAGTCTCAAATGTTAAATAGTATTTGAGTTATGAGGAGGTCAAAAGTGGCTCCAAATTGTTCGTGTAATATTACACACGGTGCTGCTCGCCAGTTCTGTTACTTGAACTTGGCTGACACGCTACCGCGTGTAGATACGAAGCAAGCTTGAACTCCAAGCCAGGATATAGGCTCTGGAAAGCTATCGTCTAGCGAGTCTTAAACATATCTCATATTTTTATTAGAACAACAAATATATAAAGAGACGACGAATGGGTTTATCATCAGAAGTCTCCTTGACTGACTACAGCCAAAGAAGGTGTTAAGTGTTACGTTAATATTACGTTCATAATTACATAGTCCAATTAATGAATTAAAAACTAGTTTAGTATTCTTTGTTTTTTTTTAAACGCGTATACATTGCTCTGTATGATAATTACTAATTCTATATAGTCATGTAACTGAGGCACAAATTTAGATTATTCCTTGAATGTACGTAGCAATGTCTAGATTCTGCACAGTTTGAATTTCGCTTAGTATTCGTATAGGAGGGGAACAGTATCGAATGAACGAGTTCAAACAAGACCCTAGTTAGGTTCGTCTGAAACCGATACCTGTCCTTGCCTTTGTTTGATCTAAGAATCTATTTACCCTGTACAAGACTCTCTGGACCTAACAGCAACATTTTTCATTGTTGTGCTGCGTTTATAGGCTGTGTGGGAGTTAGTTTAAATACCCACACGAATGACGTAACAATTATTGCTGAATATTTCTTATATTGCACTTTCTAAGGGCGGTAACTTATACCATTAATATAAAAAGTAAATTTCAGGTGGATTCAGTAGTATTGTCGAGAAATAAAAAATGTCTATAATAAATTTAAATTTTATAAATGGGGTTTTCAGAACGAATTTCGACTGAGGACTAATGCCTACTGATAAACCGGATCGACAGCCATGTCGATTTGTCGAAATTTCCACGGAACATCATTTTACAGCTCTGTGTTGGTATAACTCGGGATTCAACTCCAGGACCTGAACTCACGGCCTTAAAAACTAGATACCAAGAGACAAAACACGATGCGTTTTCCATCTCAACGCTACGCTTTTAAGTAATTTAAAAAAATGTAATAACTATTCAAATGATGTACAACATTATAGTAATTTTAATAAAAACATATGTAAGTACATTTAAAATAATGGTTAATTCTATGCGAAATAAGGAAGTCAATCATCAATTTTATGGTGTTTTCAATTCATACGTGGAACAACTTGAATACGTTTAAAGTTATAAACGATATAACTTAGTTCCAAGGTTGGCGCATTGGCGATGTAAATAATGGCCAATAATTCTTAGAGCGCCAACGTCTTTAGGCGTGGTGATCACTTACCAACTGGTCCGTCTACCTATCTTAATCATAAAAAAGGTCCTAAAATGAATGGGTAATATTTATTACGCACATGGAGAGATTCAGTTCACTGGCTTGCTTATACACTTGTAGTTTCTGGATTCAAACCCCGGGACAGTAAAAATCTATAGGGTTTTTTGTGAAAAAAAAAACACCAGTAGCAGCTCGGATTCTAGAAGTTAGTAGCGTTTACACTTTTAGGTTATAATTATTTGGCGATATATGGCCAATATTGTCCAAGTCTTTTCATTTCAAATAAGAAACAATGATTTTCAAGTGATCACTTATGTCTTAATAGTACGCCGTTGAGAACATTCTATATGGTCGTTGTTGGTACTGACAATTCTTTTAAAGATAAATATTTATTCGGGAAAAGTTAAACAAAAAAAAAAGTGACTTCAAATTTAAATTACCAAACGGGAAGTAAACCTAAATAAAAGAAGATTCGTTTTTTTGAACGTCGGCTATAAGCTCATTTGCTGTTCTCCACGCTCTTAATAATTGACGATTAAAAAACAACACACAAGATTCATAAAATAATAACCACGATATAATTAAATGAGCTCAATATTAATTACAAATACAAATTAACATACGATAATTTAAAATCCAAGAGTTCTAATGGGATACAATGAAATAGTAAATTTTAGTTGTTTAGTTTTTAAATACTAAAATATATTACCTATTTCGATTATCCTTCAATATGGAATCCATCATGGACAGCCGTGTCACTCTAGTGTCAAGTTACGCAATCAATCAAATAAGTTTGAAGCGTTGTTGAGTTTAATTGAAAAAAATATGTTACGTCATAAAATAAAAAGGTATTTGAAATAATGTATACTAATTAAAAAAAATACTTTAAGATCGAAAATAATTCTGTCCGTTTGTCTGTCCGTCTGTTACTCTTTCACGGCTAAAGCACTGAACCGAATTTGATGAAATTTTGTACGAAGCAAGCTGAACACCTTGGCTTTACTTTTTTGTATCTCACATCCGTTGAACTACAATCGTATATAAATACATAAGTATTCTAATAAATGTCGTAAATACCTCAATTAATAAATCTTAAACCTATTTTTGGAATCCTAATAAATAAGGCTTTCTCAATACAAGATTATGTTGATGCTAAAAAGGGCTTATAAGTCACTGGTAATGATAAATTTATGTATGACTAGTTTTTGCCAGCGACTTCGCTCGCGTTTTAGAGTCTGGTAGTTAAATGTTAGGCATAAAAAGCCGTGAGCTTTCTTCGAATTCCAGCTTTATAAAAAAAATCATCAAATTGCGTTCAGTGGTTTGGCAGTGAAAGAGCAACAAACAGACAGACAGACGGACTGACAAAAAGAGTTAGTCTTGTCGTATGAAGGCGCGAACCTCAAAGTTAAATTACCGGCGTGCATTAACAAATATAATCCAATTTTTTTTTCATTTGTCAATTCCTGCATTAGTTATAACACGCACACTAAGACATCTTGTAAGCTCGACCACACACTAATTCTCGCTTCTTAGTGTGAACAGATCTTTAGCGTAACTATTTAATTTAATTGGTTGAATTGACCTCCGAATTTTTTGTATTTCTTCTCGATAAACTAAGCCGGTAGTGGTTTAAAACAAATAATAACTTACATTCGAAAATAATTTCATAATATGACAGTGAAGTGATTAATGTACATTAAGATTTTTCAATTATATTTCATTACTTCAAATACAAATCATATGATTATAGTCGTAATATACAATGTTTTCACTGTTTCAAAATTATCGAACGCATTTTCATTTGTTATTAGGTGTCCATGAGCAACCTGTAAATTTCCCACTGCTGGTCTAAGGCCTTCTCTCCCTTTGAGGAGAAGGTTTTGCACCATATTCCACCACGTTGATCCAATGCGGGTTGGTGGAATACATATGTGGCTGAATTTTGTTGAAATTAGACAGATGGAGATTTCCTCACGATGTTTTCCTTCACCGCCGAGCACGAGATGAATTATAAACACAAATTAAGCACATGAAAATTCAGTGGTGCCTGCCTGGGTTTGAACCCGAAATCATCGGTTGAGATGCACGCGTTTTAACCACTGGGCCATATCGGCTCATTTTTTAGGTGTCCACTGAAAATTAATGATTATCCTGTTTTTTATTGAATTATTATGATAACTTTTAAATTAATTTAATTAAAAATATATAATTTGTTTCAGATCAGTCCGCTTAACAAGATTCATCGGTAAGAAAGTTGGGGAATTTCTGGTGAAACTTACTGAATATGGCCTAACCGCTGAGAACCTTGAACTGGTAGGCGCAAGTCTTGGTGCTCACGTATCCTCTCACGCAGCTAAATACTTCTACGCTGCAACCGGGAAAAAGATAGCCAGAGTAACTGGATTAGACCCCGCTGGTCCTTGCTACAGAGCGTTACCAAGAGAAGAGAGACTTGATGCTTCTGACGCTGAGAGAGTAGATGTCGTTCATACTAATATCGATGGTTTCGGCATAGCTGAACGACTAGGTCATATAGATTTCTATGCAAATGGCGGGGAATTTCAACCGAGTGATATACCATACATACCTTGTCTGGTCATATGTAGTCATATAAGAGCTATTTTCTATTGGTGGCAAGCATTAGAACATCCAAAGAAGTTTATCGGTATGGAATGTGACTCCGTCCAAAATGCAAGACTAGGGAAGTGTAATAATGCTGTTACTAATTATTTAGGTGCTGCTGCGAATTTCTCTAAGCCTGGAATATATTTTCTACCAACGCACAATGAGTTCCCGTACTACAGAGGCAAAGATGGTTTGAAGAAGGACAATGATATATTCCAATCTCTTTTACGAAAGATCAATTCGGATGATGAGTTCGACGTTTAGTAAGCTGAACAGCTTAAATTTCGTTTTAATGTTTACTTATTTTTATAAGTACAAAATATACGTATGTGGTATCTGCAATTGAATAAACTATCTATGTTCTAAATTAGTGTTAATACATATGATTTATGACGTCATTTCAATCAAAGAAATGTTATTCAGAATAACAATGTCACATATAGCCGATTCCGACCATTAGATGAGAAAATACAAATAAACTAAATTTGACATCGAATTGACGCGATATCATTGGTCGAGTGAATAGTCTATGACATTGATTATGGTTTTGCGAAAATATGTAATTTTGAGCATCGATGAAGCTATAACTGAAACTTTGGAAGTAGAGTTAAGGTGGATAAATTTAGTATGTACTTTTATCGGAATTTGAGATGTAAAATTGAAGTGGGAATAAGTAGTACTGAAATAGTGTTGTATTGCAAATAAAGATATATTTTTAGTAATGTACAATATAGCTGAGCTATTAGCAAATCCTATAGAATATGTAAATCTAAGGCTTGTATATCATAATTCTTTGTTAAATTAGAATAGGCTATACGTAACGAAATATATTGTTGAAATAGCTTGATTACTAAAAACGAAATAAAATGGTGGTGATTTTGTGATGGTTATGTCAATGGGGGAAGAGATATAACTGAATATTTACTTTAAAGCATTGGTGATATTAATTGTGGTATATAATATTTAAAATGGGAATTTGATTTTTAGGTCTCACAACTAAATTAGAATTGTGAGTCGTGTAGTCACGTTGACTTCGTTTAGTTTAAATATGCTGTGACTATGTACATTGTACGGCATTCCTGTAAATGTTTCCGTCCCTTTCTGCCACGTGGGATTAAAATACAATAGCGAGTAATATCAAATTAGTTTAATGGAATCGAAAAAAATTGGTATATTTTTTTTTAATCTGTGATATGAGCTTATAATTAAACGTGGCCATTTATTATTTACAAAAAAATATAATTTTAAAAGAAAAATAAATAACATTAAAGTATAAAATTTGTGTAGCTTAAAGTTATTTTATTTAATATATTACTAATACTGCCTAATTTAACTGTACGTTTACTGTAAACTAACTTGATATTTGAAAGGGCGTTGAGTATGAATAAAATTGTGATCTGTCAAAATTGTAAGTACCTATAAATACAACCATTACAGTAAGTGTTGTTTTTATTTTCACCCAGCTCATGAAGGTTTCCTTACGATGTGGATAACCTGAGGAAATCTGCAAGTATTCACCGAGCGTCAGTTATTAAATGTTTGTACTGAAAATTTGTATCAAGATCGATTTCTGAATCGCGTTTGCGTTTGGTTCGCCCGAACACATACACGGTCTAGACAATGAAATATGTTTTTGCATTTTTTGGGCCTTGATGTGATATTGTTACAAATACTACGTTGTGATACGTGTCAATCGGAACTACAGAAGTAGTTTGTAAGTGTACAATACGCGTCGAAATACCGTTAATCGACTTCCAATATTCAACTAATAAGATGCTCATTGTTTTTTTACAGAATTGCTGTAATTATTACAGAGGGATAAGTTAAGCCAACTGCTTTAAATATCTTCTAAGACACAGGAAAATAAACAGTATAATTATTCTGACTCTTAACAGTAACCTTACTTAAATTAGTACGATACTACCTCGTACACTTAGGTACGGAACTGTTACATATCTGAAGTTCCCAGTATGAGATACCTAAATTACCACAAACTTGCGGTCAAATCACAGCACCAATTGAATAGAATAACTTGGTCAACGTTAATGAGTGTTTTGATAATCATGCTTGTAATAGTAACCGAGAACTGCGGCTCAACTTGTTCAACAAAGCACGCTGGGTAGATCCAGATCGACAGCAAATATTGGTTTCCATCAGCGATTACGTTTATGTACGAGTCGTCGTTTTTCCTTGCTAAGTAAAAATGACTCTGTCCTTTTATATTGATTTTAACTTGTCCTTTTAAAAAATGTATTGCTTATGTCAAAAAACATTGATTTGCATTAGTAGCCTGTAAATTTCCCACTGCTGGTGCTCTCCCTTTGAGGAGGAGGTTTGCAGCATATTCCACCACGCTGCTCCAATGCGGCAGAATTTTGTTGAAATTATACACATTCACGATGTTTTCCTTCACCGCCGAGCACGAGATGAATTGTAAACACAAATTAAGCACATCAAAATTCAGTGGTGCCTGCCTGGATTTGAACCCGAAATCATCGGTTAAGATGCACGCGTTCAAAAATAATAAACATTGATAAATAAGGCATACTTACTACAAGTACAATTTGATATTGAAGACAAAAAAGCGTGAACATAGTTTTTATATGCAGGCAGTATATATATAAAATATTATTTGTACTTTACTGACATACTCAGTAACTAAAATTGTGGAAAAGGGTAACTACTGAGTTTCATGGCAGTTCTTCTCAGTTGAATCTACTTTCCGAACCCGTAGCATTACATTTAATCCAACACTCAAAGAATCAATAGTCCTTTAATAAGCCTACTTGGATAAATAATATTTTGATTTTCATTTTCATTTTGAGTGTGGAATCCACACGGATCCCCAGCTCATTCCAAACGCCGTTTCATTTCCAGTTGATGAATGAAATTAGTTTTTTTTTCCATTTGTTTCATAATTCTTCTTAACAACCATATTTCTGACGTTAAAAACCCAGAAGACGCAGTTGTACACGAAAAACGCAGTGATTTTTCGTCGAGTTTTACAAACGTACGTGTGTGTACATCTTTCATGAACATATCTCTAAACAATTATTACCATTAAGTTTTTGTTAAGGCTCTCATAATTTCCTTGTAACGTTCTTAAATAGCACAATTGCAGCTGGTAGTTTAAACAGCTTGAGGAGAATTTCTGGAGTGTAACTCTTCATTTGCATTATACATTAAGTTGATGTCCTAGTGAACATATCGCGCTATATAGCATTGATTATTTAAGCCTGAGTATCTTGCCTTTTTTAACTTAAATAAAGCCTAAAGCTGTATCGTTAACTTCATAACAGCGTAGTATCATATCCTTAATGTATGTTTGTATATTGGTACAAAAACGAAAGTACCAAAGTTGATGCAGTTTATGAGTCCGTCAGAGTATTTTCATCAAAAACCTAGGTGGAACATAAATTTTGATCTGTTATTGTTTAAATGTAATAGAAAATCAATGAAATGACAATATATATTATATATTTCGTATACATTAATTGTGTTCTGTGTTTAATCCTCACAGAAACGTGGCAGGACTTTTTTGTGATCACCAACGCCCATAGACAATAGAAATATTAACCATTTCTTACACCGCCAATGCGCCCCCAACTTTGGGTAATATAGTTGTGTAGTTACACTGCCTTAATCACCCTTCAAATACAACAATTCAGAGTACTGCTATTTGGCGGTAGAATATCTGATGACTGGGTGGTACCCATCCAGGTGGGTGTGCACAAAATGTTAAGTGAGTGTTTATTACTCTATATAAATATGTCATAAATGCAAATATGATCAATAAATGTATTGTGTAACATATCAAAATGGGTCCCTTATAGCTTTTAGATTTAAATTTGAATAATTTTAATTATCAAAGTTAAATTGTATTGTTACAGCCATTTAATCGACCACACGTTTTCAACGAATGGTTATTTTTCGTTACATATACTATGGAAACGGTGATTTTATCTTCTACGGTATCCATTTTGATTTTATTGTGTAAAAATCAAATTTTAGTATACACTATATGCCCGAGATTTTTTATATATTTATCAGGAATACATATTATTACATAATTTTAATAGATAAATATTATGTGTTGCTTAAAAGATAGATATGCTATTAGGGCCTTTTTGTAGCCCTTTTTAGGACCCACAAATTTTCAAATACATAGTTTTCATGTATATCTTTTGGCTTAACCAGCGTTATCCATAAATAAAACCGTCATAGCCATTGTGTACAAAAATAATAATAAAGCACATGAAAACTCAGTGGTGCCTGCCTGGGTTTGAACCCGAAATCATCGGTTAAGATGCACGCGTTCTAACCACTGGGCCATCTCGGCTCATCAAAATGTTCTTTATTCAAGTAGGCACTTTTGAATACAGTGTTTAATTAAACGTAAACCTAGCACCGGTTCCGATAATCGGGGTATCACCCACTCATCATATATTCTACCGCCAAACAGTAATACATTGTATTGTTGTGTTCCGGTTGCGAGGGTGAGTCAGCCAGTGTAACTAGAGGCACAAGGGACAATGTCTTAGTTCCCAAGTGGCGCATTGTCAACGTAAGGAATATTTCTTAAAGCGTAAATATCTATGGGTGGTGGCACTTCCCGTCAGGTTGTATATTCTCCTGTCTGACTACCTACAACATAAAAAATAACCAATAGATGTATACATTATGAGCCTTTTTGTGTTCACACATGATACTTGTAAAACAATGAAAGAAAATTCATATAATTTATAAAATGTGTATTAAATGTACAAAGCTCTCAAATAAATAAACAAAACGACTCACTATAAAGCTGTTTAAAACATTACATTTGTTCGTTTGTGAAACGCGATGTAAATAAAACAAAACCCTAGAAAAAAAAAATCAATGATTACAAAATATAAATAGGTATCTTTATATTAATAGGCAAAGTTAAAAAGTTCTGTAATTTTTTCTCTTGATATTGTAAATTATTTCTTTTTTTTTAATAAAGTAGGTAAACGAAGGGGTGAACTGGTACCACCTCCATCCACAGATCACCACCAACGATTTATACAGGCGAATATTTATCATCCCTTATATTACCAAAGCGCCTCCGCCACGAAGATGTTAAACCACCACCACCTTGGGTATGAAGATGTTATGTCCCTTGTGGTCACTCAAGCCACTTTATACTTTTTTGTATGCTAGCTGTTCACGATGTTTTTACTGATTTAACATTTTGTGTTAAATCAGTTGTTTATTAACATTTTTTCTAAATTTTTTAGTACAGTTTAATTGATAATGCTCTATTTTCCACCACAGTTTAGCACGAACATTAGTAATAATTCACTTTTATACGTTATGGGAGACAAACTGCACTAAATGTCATTTAGACAATCCTAATGTGTTTATACTTATTAGGTTATGCCACAAATAGCTACGAAGTTCGTACGACAAACAGCTTAAATTTAAATTAATTTAATTAGTACTGCGAAGTGAAACGAATTCTTGTAAAAATTAAAATAACGTTGCATTGTTCAACATATAGACGTAAATATATAAATTTGTATGATTTTAATTCATTCGAACTTGGATTGGTGTTCCGCATAGTTCGCCATAAAACTGACAGCAGTTACTTTAGAGTGGTCAGTCGGCGGTGCAATACCCCTTATAATATTTGTCCTCAATGGATGGTGTTGGATGAGAAGTTGTTGAAGAAGTTCGTTGAAAAACTCAGCAAAAACAGTTAGACAACTTACACAATCCATATTAAATGAAGCTACCACCGGTTCGAAATGTAGATTCTACCGGGAAGAACCGGCAAGATACTCTTTCTAAACATTTATAATACAAATTATTATTTTTGTTTAATCTTCTGTATATATAAAACCGAAATACAACTCACTGATTAATCACGAAATCTCAGAAACTATAATACCTACAAACTTGAAATTTGGCAGGATTCCTTATAAGGTTTAGACATCCACTAAGAATGGACTTTACCGAACTGCATTCTTAAGGGGGTAAAACGGGGTTTCGAAGTTTGAGTTTTATAAATTTCGCGCAGATGAAGGCGCAAGTTTAGATATTACTATAATATATGTTTATAATACATCCCGCCTGGAAGTCAACGAGTATTAGCTCCACGCTTTTTTATCATCTATATAGTCTTGTATTGAATAATATGCTTTTTTATTCATGTATTTTTTACAGTTGCGAAGAGATTGGTGACCAACAAAAGAACGGTCGTGACGTTTCTGAGAAAAAGGGATTGATTTGAAGAGAATATAATAAATTGTCACGAGAGAAGACGTCTGTGCATATTCTGGGGAAGATAAATTTAAAAATGACGGTGTCAGACAGAAGAACGCGGCTCTCTGACGTATAAACTAAATGATATCCCGGATTGCTGAGCGGATAGGACATGCCTACTGGAAACTCCGTGATCAATTTTGAACAAGCAAACTCACCTGGGTCATTTTTTTCCATTAATCTACTCTCTGTAACCATTGTGTTAGAGAAATTGTTAATTAAATTGCATATGAATACGAAACACTTATTGAGAAACTATTGTAGTCAGTCAGTGACTTGTGTGCCGTGACGGCAAACGGATTGATACTCCGTCGCCGCTCTCTAATCAACTGTATATGTAATTACTGAGTGACTACTGAGTTTCTAGCCGGTTCTTTTTATTTATTGAAAAAGTTCCACCATCATCTTATCACTAAGCAATTAAAATTAACATCTGATGTGGATAACATTCAAAGTGATACGTCTTTAAAGGTGTAAACAACATTAAGTAACGATTCTCTGTATCTACTTTCCGAACTGTCTGTTTCAAAATGTGCTTTTATGAGCCTTGAATAATGAATATTTTGATTTTAATATGTTCGGTACATATACTATATATTTAGTTGCGATATAACATTAAAATAATATAGCGCAATGTCAATAAATCCTAGGAAAACTATTCGTTTCTTATATAAAAAATTCCGCAGTTATTTTCAATTTAGCCAATTCATACATACTGCAGTATGTGGTGTTTTAAGTACACCTTACTTGGTGGGTTACGTGGGTTGGTACCACTCATACATTACCGTCATACAGTAATACTTGCTATTGTTGTGATCTGGTTTGAACGGTACCTGAAGCGGTACAGGGACAAGGGATATAACATCTTAGGTTCCAAAGTCGGTGGCACTATGATGATGTAAGCAATGGTTTATATCTATATGTACATATATATATATATATATATATATATATATATATATATATATATATATATATATATATATATATATATATATATATATATATATATATATATATATATATATATATATATATATATATTTATAGTATATATATCTAGGATGGTGACATACCATAGGTAACTGACATAAAAATAATTGTTTAAATATTCAATTGTAAAATTTAAAAGAATCGTTAAAGGTCGTTTGTGTGGTAAAGAATTATAACACTAATGACTTCTTAGTTGATTGCACACCTTGGGAATGAGATGGCGTCCAGGCTGTTTCGAATAACGAAAATATGTATATTGTTAATTATATGAAAAGAATAATTGTAAAAAATGTCATTAAAAACTAAATCTCCCGCTGAGTTTCTTTCGCCGGTTCTTCTCAGGTCCGAGGTGATTTTTAACTATCAATAAACAAGCCTAACACTTCTATATTGAATAAAGATTATTGCCAATGAAAAAAACACATATTTCTTACAACAATAGAAATAGAACTGATCCCTTTTTGGATACGGAACCCAATAACAGTAACACGCCTCAAAAATTTCAATTCCAGATTAATCCACGAGAAACCACAGGGGGTGACATTGAGTTTTAAATTGAAAAAAGGCCTTCTCTAATTAATTCCGAGTGTTTTATGTTTTTTGTGGACACCGAAACAAATACACACAAACACATTTAGTACAATCCAATGGCAGGAGGACTAAGAATTAACAAACCTTAGATACACGTATTTCTTGCATCTTGCTGGCTCGTTGGTCAAGTGGCTATATCCCGATGTCCTGGGTTCATAGTCCAGAATAAATTGAGTTTTACTATAGAATTTCTAAATATTAGCCTGTAGTCTGGAACTTAGAAGTGTGTACACTCCCGTGCCTTGGAAAGCAAGAAAAGCCGTTGGTCCTGCGCCTGAACTCTTTCCGGTCGTTTCGGAGTTGCCGTCCCAGCGAATTATGAGAGTGATGGTATATAGAGGGCACCTTTGTTCGCGCACACCAATAATATAAATGCAAAAGTATCTCCGTCTATCTGTTACGCTTTTACGGCCAAACCTAAACTGAATTTGATGAGATTTCACTGAATCTATTTAGTTCCCCTAGGGATTCAAGTTCGCTACACAGGGTTCACAAAACAATCTTATCGTTAGCCGTGACGTCTATTCCAATAGTCAGTTCAAGTATCAAAACAGTCAGTCTGTCCGTCAAGAATTTAACAACTGTACTTAACTAGTTATCGCCCGCTTTTTCTCTTGTTAGGTAAGGTATAACCTTACATTTAACGCCTTATTCCTAAGGATTGCTAATTCTTCCCAGATAATTTATTTTTACATTTAATGCAACATTGTAACATCTGGCCTCAAAAGTGCATTTATGAGCCTACTTGAATAAAGAATATTTTAATTTCGATTTTATATTTACACTAGCTGTGCCCCCGGCTTCGTGCGCGTTAGAATTTAGTAAAAAGCGTGACTTTATTATTATTTTACATATAATTCTAAAATAAAAGTAGCCTAAGTTACTCCTTATTACATCAGCTATCTGCCAGTGAAAGTCCCGTCAAAATCGGTCCAGCCGTTCCAGGGATTAGCCGGAACAAACAGACAGACAGACAGACAAAAATTGTAAAAAATGTTATTTAGGTATATGTGCCGTGTATACATACATATGCCTTTAGTAAAACGCAGTTATTTTAATATTACAAACAGACACTCCGATTTTATGATATGTTTGTTAGATGGACTGTCAAAGCTAAGACCGTTTCGAAAATGATAATGAGCAACGTCTGGCCATTCTCGCACACTAGTGAAAGTAGTACGACATTTCGCGAGCGTCAAGTGTAGTCACTCGCTGAGATTTTTAGATGAGAAATTTGGCTCGTTGATTTTAGTTTTTTCGCAGTGTGGCACTCTATCTGGGTTTATACAATGAAAGCTTTTATTCCTTTTTGAATAACGTCCAAATGAACATAACATAACATAATAATCAGCCTGTAAATTTCCCACTGCTGGGCTAAGGCCTCCTCTCCCGTTGAGGAGAAGGGTATGGAGCATATTCCACCACGCTGCTCCAATGCGGGTTGGTGGAATACACATTTGGCAGAATTTCGTTGAAATTACACACATGCAGGTTTCCTCACGATGTTTTCCTTCACCGCCGAGCACGAGATGAATTATAAACACAAGTTAAGCACATGAAAATTCAGTGGTGCTTGCTTGGGTTTGAACCCGAAATCATCGGTTAAGATGCACGCGTTCTAACCACTGGGCCATCTCGGCTCTTATGAGCAATACGTCTATTTGTTTTATGGTAAACTCTTCATGTAAATTTAGAGTTCATGTAGTTCTGATTCAAAAATGTTTGTATAAACCATTTCAACGTTTGAATTCAACCGAAATTTAAACGTAAAATCAACATTACTGAAGTATAGGAACCGAACATAACCGAGATAGACCGAGCATGTAAACGGTCGGTTAATGAGTAACTACTTTTTGTTTGCGGTTTCACTCGCATTTTAGAAACTGGTTATTGAGCATTAGTCATGAAAAATCGCCCATTGTTCCTCTTGGAGTTCTGCATCATAACAAATTTCAACAAATTCGGTTTAATGCTTTGACAGTTAAAGCGCAAAAGATAGATAGAGTTACTTTCGGATTTATAATATTAGTATAGACTATTTTAACGAATCCTTTTTATCTATAATTCTTCAGCACATTCCATAATTTAATATCAAATAACGGTTCCAAAGTCTGTTTAAAATTATATGGTCTTAGGATTATGACGTATTAAGCACCCTGGACGCTCGTTCCGGTGCTTGAACATAATGTATATAAAGATTTTGTTTGAAGCAAGTTACAGCCAGAGTTTATTCAAATAATAATAACCGTAGGAAGTTAATCTCGTGTTCGATGGTCCAGGAAAAAATCCTAAGGAAAGCGGCATGTCTGATGCATATGTTACTCCTTATTAGATCAAGGAGTAAGTTTTGAATCGTTTTAGTAAGTGAATTCAAAATAGTTTTTTAGGTGAGTTCAAGTGTAGAATCAACGAATTTACTTGCTTTCCGAGGGACGGGAGTATGCACACTACCAGCTTCCAGACTTCGGGCTGTTACTGAGATTTTTTTAACACAAAAGTCAGTAACTTTTTATCGGCCTGACTTTGGTTTTGAACCTAGAACCTCGGGATCTATGCCTTTATATCGAGATTTAAAATCATAATAACCACCTTCATGATTTTGTGCAACAACACAACAGTATTTAAGTGTTTAAATTTTGTTTACTGCGATTTGATGATACCTTGGAATAGATTAATAAGTTTTAGGAAATTGTTAAGGGTCTTATAATAAAACTAGGAGCGCAGCTGCAACGCCATATTTTACATAACCATATCTCATTGCCAAAATACATATTATGTAATAGAAAATTGTACCAGCGAGTTGTCCGTACGTTAATATATTTTAAGAGGATGTACTATTATTGTTTGATAAGGTATGATTGTTTGAGATTTAATTTAAATGTCACCTTGGACCTCGTGGTTGGGAATGTATTTTAAGGTATTATCTACACTTCTTGTTAATTATTATACAACAATTATTATGTACCTCTAAATTGACCTACTTTAAATTGATGTGTTCAAGTGTGAAGACAATGAACCTTAAGTTAGGGACTGATTGTCGGGGTAGTTTTAAAAGATTACTGTTAATTACTAATAGAATATTTTGCTTTAAGTCAAACTGCATCTTTTTCAATTTTTAGTTTTAGTTAGATGTGGCGGTTTACAATTTTTCTTATTTACTAAACATCAGCAGATCTTCGCTTGAGTTAGAGCTCGTTCTCCTCCTTGATAGACATAGCTTACGCTGAATGATTTTTTTAATGTCTGTTATTCCAAATACAGGTATATTAGATATAGTTCATATTTACTTTGATTATATTTTTTCTTTGTGTTATATACATTTACTTTCTACTCACACCCAATGTATAGATGTATATAACATACACTTATAGAATACTCATTTCACAAGATAATTTACTTGGTGGAAGGGCTTGCAAGGCCGTCTAGACGGGTACCACCCACTTAACGTATATTTCTTACTGCGAAGCACCAATAATTGAAAGGTGAGCAAACTAGTATATGTATAGGCACAAGGGACATAACACCTTAGCTCTCAGGGTTGGAACTTATTGTAAAGAACATCAATAACATTTCCTATAGTGTCAAAGTCCTGGTGGTAATCCATCTCTGTCTTGAGACCTCAGTCCTAAAATATATATGAACAACCTAACTTACATTAGGTAGTTTACTTTATGCCTACAAATTAAAAACAACTTAGTCACGTCCACGGACAGAGTCACGTGGAGTACTTCGTAGTTTACCAAACTAACACGAACCGTATTAGTGGAATAAATTCCTTAAGTCTATGTTATACGGGTAAAAGTTTCGACCGGAAATGTTAAGTGATAAATTTAATGCAACGTAAAACTTATCCCGTTTGTTTTATATTTTCCGATACTCCAATTTTTTATGCGCCATATTTATGACTTCCGTTCGGGCTTACATTAGACGGTTTGGCATTTTATATTGAACGAAATGGTGTTCTCATGAATGGTAAGTACAGATTTGCATATATATAAAATTTATTGGTCCATCTTATTACGAATCAAATAAATAAACTTTTGACCGTAGTTCTAAGTTTATTAATAAAAAATTCAAGGTGTAAGATTCCCAGTTGGAACGAAGATGCTTTCGCTTTTGTGGATTAAATAACAGATAAATAAATAAATCAATAATATTTTAGAATACTTAATACTACTGTTTACTTGGTGGTAGGGCTTTGTGCGAGCCCGTTTGGTTAGGTACCACCCACTCATTAGATATTCTACCGCCAAACAGGAGTTCTCAGCATTGTTGTGTTTCGGTTTGAAGGGTGACTGAGCCAGTGTAACTACTGGCACAAGGGACATAACATCTTAGTTCCCAATGTTGGTGGCGCATAGGCGACGGAAGGAATGCTTAATATTCCTTACCGCGCCATTGTCTAAGGTGGTGACCACTTACTATCAGGTGGCCCATTTGCTCGTCCGCCAAACTATACCAAAAAAAAAGTAACTAAATGATAATAAATGGAACAAAAGATGAGTGTAAATAATTAAATATCAAATCGTATAAAATAGACAGAGATATTGAGAAAGAGGAGGAAAGGTTGCCTAGAGAGGGCATAACGCGTTTTCCTCTCGTGAAGTTTTCTGCCAGTTCACACTACTGTATGCCGCGTAAACGAACTTCGTTCGAATAAACAAAAAAAAAAATTGTTATTGTATGTTTAAGTAGTTTTATTGAATATTATCTTATATTGTCACAGTCCGTCACAACCACATAGGGTACCATTGAAAATCAGCGTTGGGTTCTTGGAACCGAACTCGGAAGCTGAATGCTGAAGCTGTACACCTTTAGGACACGTTGACTATCATTGTTTTGTTTTGTTGCTGTCTTTTTGTGTAGATTAAGTTAGTAGTTAGTTACGTAGAACCATAGTATAGAATAGTATAGGTATATAGCTTAGATTGCAATTTATTATTTGTTTAAGTAAAATTATTTAGGACGGATATTGAGAAATATTGCATCAGCCGAGGATGCGTTATTAATCCATTAGCAATGTAAATCATTATTAGATTTGACTTCAATCGAGAAGTTAGTCTTAATTAGAAAATTTTGAATAAATAATTTTAAGTTATTGGTTTTTTTTCAACCATCGTACTGTTACCAACGTAATTAGTATAATTTATAATTGCGTCGTGTCCTAATAAACATCTCTTTCTTTCTTTCAATATAATGTAAAAGTTCGTTTTATTTGTATGATTATTTAGCTTTTAAAAAAACAGTTTCTGTCCGTGACTCTGGTCGTGACTAAATATAGCTCGTAAGATAAATTACGTAACAGTTGTTCAGAAAAACATTTCGCACATACATCAGATCACAGAGAGCTTAATAGATGTGACGTTTGATTAGCTTGTGTCTTTCTGTTCCGCAGACAACGTGCATGTAAACTATAATGATGATCGGATGATTAGTTCAAAATCAAAATCTACTTTATTCAAGTAGGCTTTTACAAACTGTATAAAGTAAAGCTACCACCGTTTCGGAATGTAGATTTTTCCGATAAGAACTGGCAAGTAACTCAGTAGTTAGTCTTTTTCAACATCTAAAAATACGGTCATGTTAGTTAAATACAATTATATATGTATGTTATATATCTTGCCTGGAAGTCAACAAGCATTAGCTCCACATTTTATTATCATCTATATAAATTTGTATCGAATAATGTGCCTAGTTAGATGTGAAAACGTTAGAGATAAAATACTTCCGTATTTATAAGTCAGGGCAGTCAGAAAACTTAACATTATGACATGATATGGGTCATAATTATGTTACCGCAAGCCCATTTATATCCTGTCTTGTTAACAATATGTTTTAATGTAATTGGTTACATTACATTACATTAACAGCCTGTAAATTTCCCACTGCTGGGCTAAGGCCTCCTCTACCTTTGAGAAGAAGGTTTTGGAGCATATTCTACCACGCTGCTCAGAATACGCGTGTTTTTACTCGTGAAGCTAAACCTCTGCGTAGGACGCTGTTGATGCCGGGAAGGAGTAGTGACGTTTACATTGTACGCCGTCATACGTCTAGATTTCGACGCGTTGTAACGAATAGGATCCTGGACTCCACTCGTCTCGTGTTTTATATAACATCTTGTCGACAAGAGTTGTCGACGGTCTCACGTAAGACATGCTTAACGCTGGATCAAAAAAGGTGAGTGAGCGAAGCTAAACTTACTCGAATTAGAAATGGGCGAATTTGAATATTGCTACCGGTTGTAATACTTAGAAATCTTTGAATATCTTAAAGAGAATCGCAAAATATTTTCGTAGGTCTACGTTACGCATGAAACGTGGACAACCCGAGGCGGTACGTTTAAATTTATATTGTATAGCGTACAGCCTCGCTAAGTTGTAGGGGCTCGAGTGAGCGAATACGACACCAGCGTCGGTTAAAATAGGATGTATACAAGACTTGTACATTGTAACCTTATATCGAAGGGACCATTTACTTCGCCTGCATAACATAAGGCACAACCTACTTAGAACAAAGGCAGCTTTGTTATTATATGATTCATATTATGAAACGATAAGTATTAAAATCTGAGTTTGTTAAGGCATTATTGATCTCGGATGGCGACGATTTAAATTCGAAAAGTTGACTTTAGTCTTTATTCAATTAATTGTTTTATTTCCGAAACCTATTGGAGTGAATTTAAGATTACTTAATAAAAACGGACCATATCGGAAAGCCGAGATGGCCCAGTGGTTAGAACGCGTGCATCTTAACCGATGATTTCGGGTTCAAACCCAGGCAGGCACCACTGAATTTACATGTGCTTAATTTGTTTATAATTCATCTCGTGCTCGGCGGTGAAGGAAAACATCGTGAGGAAACCTGCATGTGTCTAATTTCAACGAAATTCTGCCACATGTGTATTCCACCAACCCGCATTGGAGCAGCGTGGTGGAATATGCTCCATACCTTCTCCTCAACGGGAGAGGAGGCCTTAGCCCAGCAGTGGGAAATTTACAGGCTGATTATAATAAAACCGAGATATCAAACGAACGAGTTATCCGTAAATGTAGGTACCTCTTGATTTTGGAATATCTGAAGTATACAAAGAGAATGGGACGAGAGAGGAAATGGATCTTTGTGGAGTTTAGTTAGAATGGAACCAATGTACCATGTACAGTCGGGGTAAGAAAAGGTTCGTCACCTTAAGATCTATTTTCGTGTGCTCAGTATGAGCGATAACCTGCTTTACCGATTGAGTTTGACATATTGCGTCGCAATGTCATTTAGTTTTATATGCAGTTGTCTGTTTAGTGCTTTAGATTCAAAAGGTACTAATAGTTTACGACTTGATAAATGAATGAATTTGAAAACTGACGAAGGTTTTCTTACTCTGACTGTACATGTCTTCGATAAGGAGTCTCGGATGGTCGTGTTAGGCAAGCTTGCATTTCGAAGCCAATTGTCCTCATTTCAGAGTTTATTATATTTATAGCAACTGTTACAGAAAATGTTGAAAGCGTGATTCAGGCTTGTAATATTGTCACGATACTGATGATATAAAAATATTAATATGGGAACGGAACTTTTTTGTGAGTGATTGAGATGTCTGAGAGGAGGGATGAAAGGAGATAGATGATAAAAAATGGCGGAGGACAAAGGAAGGTAACAGTATAAATTTAAGTCAACGTGTTTCCGAGAATTGTTTTTGTTTTATGCTTTCGACATCATATTAATATGATTTTTTTTATTTTTGCGTTGAGCTTTTTGTCAATTATGAATTTTTCATTTCTAAAGTGGATAAGAATATTTATAAGAACTTTTTAAATCGGTGACCTTCGTACTTTTCTGTGATTCCAAGAGGTATAGTGAGAATTGAAAATAAAAACCAACTGGTATTATTCTCAAATTAACATGGCGCCGGCAGTAAAAGTGAATTCCCAGTACAGTACATAATTTATATTTTCATTAAGAGAAACTCGTGATATTTAAAAGTTGCACAGGATTTGGAGTTATGGAGGGCGTAAACATTTTTATGATCTCGATGTTGTGTCTGAGGAATTTCGTATGAGTTCGTATAATTTATTTACATAAGAATTTTGTTTTATATTAAAGTTCTTATTAAACTGTTATGTTATTTTATAATGTACGTTAAAGTGAACAGTTAAAACGTCATTTTAAATATGTATCAAATTTGGCGTTTGAGCTTATCTTCCTTTGCGGCGATATATTTATTTTGACCGGAGGCTTAATAAACATATTCCAGACATTTGAGAAAATTCAAATGTCCGTTATTCTCAAATATTTTTCAATCCGTTCAATCGATAAATTGTTTTAACACCATAAACAATGGGATTTTTTACAAAGAGCCGATATATGTCTCAATACTGTTTAGAAATTAACAATTAACATATTTATTACAATAAGTAACATATATATCCATACTTATATTATAAACGCGAAAGTAACTCCTTCACGTCCAAATCACAGAACCGAATCAGATGTAATTTGATATGAAGCAAGCTTAAATCCCTTATAATGCTTCCACCTGATAAATAATTCTTAAAACGCGATCAAAACGTCAAAAAGTCTCTAACTTGAGGTTTAGGTCTCAGTCTAAATCTAAAGACATAAACTGAGAACTGTTGGTGTACCAAGAGTATCATCAGAGGAGTCACATGATGTCTGGGACATGGATCTTACATCCATTTACTATTTATGTAGCACGATGCCTTATAATCGGCACAGACACGTGTGAACCTGTGTAATAATAACAATTTACGCACACAACCAATTAGCAGAGTTTGAGCCAATGATACTAGTTTATCTCCAAAACATCAACATTGAAAATACACTCATATAGTCAGCAAGCTAGTTGGTTCTTACTAATTACTATACGGAACACTAAACACTCAATTAATTTTCACTCAACCCTGTTTACTCGTATAAATTAACATCGCATGTTTCTTTGAGCTATTCGTCCTTGTCATGAATTCAAACCCAAGAAAAACATATCGCGATCAAAAGTGAAACATATTTCAATGGTATAAGGTTTAAAATAGCTATTTATTAATACGTTTAATATATTATTCGCGTATAAAACGACTGAACGACGTTGATATTTTAATTTTCTTGTTCAAACACTTTTGAATGAGCTAAGAGATTGGATTTATATGAACAGAAAACAATTACTGTAATTGAATAAATAAATAATAAAAAAAATATATATATATATTTAAATAAATCCGAAATCATGACGGTTGCGGCTTAAAACACCAAACCACTGAATTCTCACGAACGCGCTCTCGAATTCATCTCTTGCTCGATTTAGGGTTTTCGTCGGATGACAATATTCCAACGATATTGGGAACTAAGATGTTATGTTATCGTAGTAACAGTCGCTCACCCTTCAAAACGGAACACAAGACTAAATATTTTTGTATGGCGGTAGAGTGTAACAAATCGAAGGGATACTCAGAGGGATTACACAAAGTCCTACCAACAAGGAAAGTTGTCTGTAATTCAGGAATTTTGTACATCAAAACCTAGTCGTGTTTTAACAGATTTGAATCCGAAACAAGTTATATAAATGTCTATTGATAATTAATTACTATTCCATTTATTATAAATCCAGCACGAAAACACGCACACATCAAAACTTTTTACTTGGTGGTAGGGCTTTGTGCATGCCCGCCTGGGTAGGTACCACCCACTCATCAGATATTCTACCGCCAAAGAGCAGTATTCAGTATTGTAGTGTTCCGGTTTGAAGGGTGAGTGAGTCAGTGTAACTACAGGCACAAGGGACATAACATCTTAGTTCCCAAGGTTGGTGGCGCATTGGTGATGTAAGGAATGGTTAACATTTCTTACAGCGCCATTGTCTATGGGCGGTGGTGACCACTTACCATCAGGTGGCCCATTAGCTCGTCCGCCTACCGACAACATAAAAAAAAAAAATCACATGCCAATGATATATACGTTACTATTTACTTACAAGCATAATATTGAACGTTAAATTCATTCTTAACAGGATCATATATTCTTTAAAAAAATACACGCCTTCCATAATTCATTCATTGTGTTATTATACGCAGGATGACGTTAATAAATTTTTAATCAATTGAAGTAATATTTTTACTCCTCTAACAAAGGTAGGAGATGAAGTGAGGCAATGAAGGGCCGATTAAAAAAAACTCCGTACAGCCTATTGCTTGTTAACGTTATAATATAGGCGCGTTCTTGTTAATGTCAGGATATTTGACACGCATTGTATATCGAGGCAGTTATACAGAGAGACATAACATCTTTATTTTAACAATAAGAAGTTTTCACAGAGGCATTACCTCCGGACAGAAGTGACCTTTTTGCATGTTTGCCTTCCTTAAATGTTTAAAAAAGTAAAATTTAAGATTATGTATAAACGATGTACAGGCGTGAAGTAAGCGATAAATGAAATATAATGTTTGTAAAGTGTCGATTTAAACGTGTTCGTAAGAGTGTACTTTATTAAAGCACATTTTTATTTATAAACCAGCGATAATCCCAGTTTCGCATGGATGTAAAGAATAAACAAAGAAAATTTTATGATTGTAATTTCAGTAGTTCGGGATGGCAAAATAAAATTATGTTTTTTACAATGATGCTCCAATCTCTCTATATTTCTTTACAATCGCTCACAATCATCCAATTGTTTTCCTTGTGACAGCTCAATCATTTTTAAAATAAGAAATAGTGCTACATGCCAGTATTAAATGTTATACCATAAAATAATATTAACTAAAGTTGTACAAATTATTGATCAATTAATTACAATAATAATTGTATATATTTATAATATGTGATATTATTAATGATATAATGAATTATCATATCCTATGACGTAGCACCGTATGGAGGCTAGGGCTAGTCTCGTAACATAATATAAATGTATTTTATAAACTACATATAACACTTAAGAATAGCGTAGATTTCTTTCATCAGTTCCGGAGATTAACCTCCGACATACGAGCAAACAAATTTTATAATATTAGTATGAATTATAAAACAAGTGATAATAATTATTAAAATTTATAACGACAATGACGTAAAAAATGAAATGAATATTAAACTCGTAATCAATGGAATCAAAAAAAGGTTTATTGAGCAATTTGTATCGTCACGTTCCAAAAATACTTAATCTATATTTAAAATGTACGTTGCGAACCAACGTAAGCGCGTTTCAGAAAATGTTTTTTTTGGACAGTGTCGTTGTGAATAACAAATGGTAGAATATATCAAGATCGTATTAATTGTTGTATTCAAACGATTGGTTGGATATAATTGTTTCAGAATTACATTTTTTTATTTGATTTGACTGAGTATAATTTAGCGGCTGCCTCGTTGATCAGTTGATCCCTAGGTCCTGGGAATAGAGAGTGCATCTATGTATGTTTATGTACATACTTGTACGCTAAAATTTGTTCTGCGTTGTTGGTTCCTAGGGGACCTCCCTTGAGATTAGCCGACGTAACCGAAATCGGTTAGTACGGCAGTCGCACATAAGTTTAATTTTGCGTACGTTAAACTTATCTGTGGAACTTTATTATAGATACAAATATCCTAGGGAAGTAATCATTTTTCGGAGTAAGAAACCTTCGAATTCAGATTGAAACTTAATTAAAAATTACGTACGTACGTTTTTATTTAATAAGCTTCCAATACAGTGACAATAACGCGAATAATTCTGGAATCGACCTCGGTAAGTAGCTGAGAGTCTCACAAATAGGATTATAGATTTCTCGAGCCAATAAAAACCTAGTCATTGGTGGAAATTATATTTCGACGACGATCATTGTTTGTGAGAGAAAAATATGAAGCTTCAAATTGCTGTAATCTATTGTTTATGAGTTTTGTTGCGTCTAAATATCTCATAGTTATTTGCTTTGCTTTGTTTATTTCAGAATGTGCTAATATGTTTCGAATAATAATAATAATGACGTCATTCTCGATTGCAGCCATGGCGGCCAATCTCAAGGTCATCTCCAGATAACATCTCAGGACATATTATATTGGCCAAGTGTGTGTGCTAGCACAGATGCACTCTCTGTACCTTCACTCTCCCAATCTGTTCGACGACAAATCCGACACGACCCATAAGAGTTCAGGCGCAGGACCAACGGGTTTACGTGCTTACCGAGGCACGGGAGTGTAAACAGCTCCAACTTCCAGAATCCGGGCTGTTACTGTTTTTTTTTTTATAGGAAACTCAATGACTTTATCGGCCTGACCTGGGTTTGGACCCAGGACCTCGAGTTTTTAGGCGTTATCTAGCCACTAAGTCAACAAAGCAGCTATCGAATTCCTAACCCATAAAGACTGGGTTTTGGGGAAAAAATCCGAGTTAGACCCGTTGAAATTTCACATGGCTAAAATTTTTTTATCAGTTTGTTCTGGTTATTTGAAGAGTGCAACTATGCGAGTTTCTCGCCGTTTCATTTCGCTGGAAGTTTCTTTCTGGGAAAGTGCTAGAGTTGAAATATTTATGTTTCGAGTCGTCAATATTTTAATCGATTGATGCTCTAGTGTAAAGTATACTTGAATACAATACATTTGATTTGATTGGATCAATCTAAAGCCACTCGTGTATCCACCAATAGAAATTGGAGCAGCATACTGGAAAATAACGAAGCCTCCTCAATAGGAGTATAGGTCTTATCGCATCATTGAGACATTCATATACAGTAAGTTTACTTAAAAACTAAATTGTTTTTTTTTTTATTTCAAGATATAATGCTGCAGTTTTTCTTAAGATTTTTCGGTCCCGACCCTAACGAGAACAGTTTAGAGAGAGGTACGGCTGCCTATTTATCACAATTAGTGTTTAATATCGTAACTCCCAGACCAAAAAGAAAAGTAAATTAAATAAGGGTAATGTTTCATTAATAATACTAATTGTTTTTTTTTTAAATTTTTTATTGCATAAGGCACAAAATATGTGCTTATATATAAATACTTTTTATGTATAATATATACAGCAAGCCAACGTTTCTATCAAAATATTCTTTATTCAAGTAGGCTCATAAAATCACTTTTGAATCGTTATGTTACGGTGTTGATTTAAAGCTACCACCGGTTCGGAAAGTAGATTCTATCGAGAAAAACCGGCAAGAACCCAGTAATCACTCTTATCCTACTTTAATTACAGAGTATATACAATATATACATACATTTTTATATATCCTGCCTAGAAATCAATAAATACAAAGTCCACGATTTTTTTATCACTAATATAATCTTATTTTGAGTAATATGCCTTATTTATCAATGTTTTTTGACATGAATTTTTAATTTTTAATAGGCCAATTAAAAAAAGCTGTGGAATGTTAGTATAGAAACGAATACTGTGTTCTAGGAAGGATGTATTAACTTCGCGAAGTCGGACACTAGGTGGCAGTAGTTTCTTCCTCGTGTCCATGCAATGATTGTCACCGTTTCTTTCGAAAATATGTATAATACACTCCTTGAACACACACATATATTCAAAAATGCAAATCGTTATTTAATAAAAGTTGATTATTTATTTACAAAACTGCTCCGAATAAAATACAACAGAACTGATACAAAATATCGTCATAAATTAAGCGGGAATTTTCTCTTTTTATAATAGGTGGCCACGCAAATTGACCACCTGATGGTAAGTGGTCACCACTGCCCATAGATGTTAGCGCTGTAAGAAATATAAAACATTCCTTACATCATCAATGCGTCTCTAATCTTGGGAGCTAAGATGTTATTCAGTCACCCTTCAAAGCGATATTGGTATTATAAATGGTTAATACTTAATATAGAAAGAAAGCCACTTCGTTCCAGCCGTCTGAAGAAACCTCTAATTTTTTAATCGCATAGATGGCAAACAAGCATGAGGTTCACCTGATGGAAAGAGACTCCCACCGCTCATGGACATTTGTAGGGGCGCCGGTGCGTTGCCGGCCTTAAGTAATGAGTTGCCTCTTTCCTGAAGGTTCTCAAGTCGTATCGGTAATATTAATATCATATAACGGATTAATTATATATTAATGGAAAATAAATCATAAGAAATAGTAATTGAAATTAAAAACCACATCAATATTCGTAGTAAAAAAAAGAACTGTAAATAATGAAACGTGGTCGTAAAGCGTTCGGAGTAAAACATCGATATTGATGTTTATTTTGTAAGAATTTATAATTAAAGAAATCCGAGAAACATGCGAAATTATATTCATGAGAATATAGAGTTACGTGTGTTTAATCTTTATATAAACCTTGGTGGGAGGGCCTCGTGTAAACCCCCTCTGGGGACGTAGAACTATCCGCTCATCATATACTCCGCCAAGCCATACTTAGTGTTGGTGTGTTATAGTTTGAAGGGTTGAGTGAACCAGTTTAATGACAGGCATAAGGTACGTTGACATTCACATTAAAATTTCCTACGGTGCCAATGTCTATGGGCAGTGGTGACCACTTTAATTATGACTCAGTGAGCGTAATGTTGCTCGCCAACACGGCATACGAGTCGGGACTTACCCCCAAACAAATACAAAGAAATAAATAAGATTATTTTTTAAATCAAAACGTTAACGAAGGCGCCTTTGTTATCGCTACGCGCACTTCTCCCCCTGTCTCAAAAGGCGCCCCGGGGACTAAAGGTTCTCGTTTTAGGAATACCGGAAGGAATTGTAGGCACGCGTAGGTGGGCCGACCGTCAGGGCGTCACGGTAGCAAGCGAAAGGGATCGTATGCCGCCCGCCGAAAAGACGGAGAGGATTCCGCTGGTTTTTTGTAGGTATTCCAGTGTACTAAGTCGCACTAGGTGTCCTGGGCACCAGCGATTCCCACATACCCCCCACTTCAAGTGTGGCAAACGCGTAATGCGGTTTTCCAGTGAGAAAAAAAGGGTCCTTTATTATAATAATATATACATACTATAATAATCCTTTAAACCGTATTTAAGTGTATGTTATAAGAAAATCTTTGCATCACTAATGTTCGTGTCGTTTAATGGAGCGTAAAGGTCCCAATGAAAACTATAAGTCATGTTGTCTAGGGGCGAGTGAACTTTGAAGAATGAGTTTTAGAAGATACTCTTTTGTTGAACGTAATTCGCGTGTTATAAATACATAATACGAACTTTATTTGTAATATATTTTTATATTATTAATTAGGATTGCGACTGTGCTATATGGGAATATAAAACCTCATTATTATTAAATTCAAATATATTTATTCAACATATGAGCACTACACTTTCTTACTGACTGTCAAAATTCTACTACCGAGTCGGAAATAAACACTTCAAACCTGAGAGGACCAGCTAAAGAGGCTCAGCAGTTTTTGTTTTAAATCATATGTATGTTTATTGTAACGATGATATTATGAGTACTTATATATATATATATATTGAGATGAGGAGATGACAGGTCTGGATTTTTACGCTTGTCAAATATGTATTTGAATTGAGGACTTGTTAACGGAGATTAAATATTTTTAGCATTATATATATAATAGAAAACATTGTTATGTAGTATAAAGTTCTAGTGCTAATCATTCAATAATGTATAAATATGTATATACTAGATGATAACCCGGCTTAGCTCGGGTGAAATAAATGAAACTAAACAAATTAGATTCTACATTTAATTTTCATATATTTTTTTTATAAACGTTGTAATTATCAAACATCTATATTTTCTATTTGAGTGGTGAAAATTAACAATAATCAGTCTTTACGCAGCTTTCTGAACGCACACGTAAATGTCAAACATGGCGGCCCGTTGAACTGTCATGTCATTGAATTTCATGGATTCAAAATTGATGAATATCTCGATTATACGAATTTTGCAGATGTATGTTGTGAACTAATAATCATTATTTTTTATCAATCTAGAATTGTGGATAGGTTTCGAGCGGGTTTATCGTAGACAAAATCTATGTATATAAAAGCTAAATACAACTCACTGATTAATCACGAAATCTTAGAAACTATAACACCGAAGAACTTGAAATGGCAGGTAGGTTTCTTATAGGGTGTAGACATGCGCTAAGAAAGAAATTTACGAAGATCACCCCTAACGGTTACAACGAGAGTTGGAAGTTTGTGATTTACAAATTTCGCGCGTGCAAAGCCGCGGGATGGTCACCATGTATGTATGTATTAAACACAATATTTATTATACTGTTTCATAAATAGTCCGCATAATTTAATTAATGTACCTTACCTTTTTAATTCCTCCCTCTTGGTAGAATATACATTTTCATTCGGTGGAAGCTTTATGTAAAACTAGCGATCCGCCCCGGCTTCGCACGGTTGCAATGCTGATACTGAATATATTATATACAACAAATGTTATATACAACTTTCACAGTTTTTCAGTCATTAGACAATACAAACCGCTATGTCCCTGCGTTTTAAATCTGTAATATCTTCTACAATATTAATTTAAATTACACGCTGTAAAGGGCCATATTGATCTATATTAAATGCACAATTTATTTAAGGTACTTAATTTGATAAGGATTAATGCTGTAATCCTTGAAATCGCTTCGAAAATAATCCATTATTTCTCGTAAAAAGTAAAGGATAAAAAATGGTTGTTGTGAGTTATCCCTAAGTGATAGACATATACTATCACGGAATTTTTGTAGACCTTTTTAAGATATACAATACTGTAGTACATTATTTTGATTTTACAGCGTTTGCAATGTAAGCGCAAAAAATGTATTTATATACGACATCACAGGAGAAAATTATTAGTGTATCTCTACTATATTTTGCATTAATTATACATAAAATCCTTCCTCTTGAATCACTTTATTTATTAAAAATTAACCGCATCAAACTCCGTTGCGTAATTTTAAAGATCTAAACATACATAGGGACAGACAGACAGCGGTAAGCTACTTTGTTTTCTACTATAACAATAAAAGAAAAGTGCTCGAAAGAGCCTCGAATACAACTACTGACGACCTCCGTGGTCGAGTAGTGTGTACACCGGTTTTCATGGGTACGCCACTCCGAGGTCTCGGGTTCGATTCCCGGCCGAGTCGATGTAGAAAAAAGTTCATTAGTTTTCTATGTTGTCTTGCGTCTGGGTGTATGTGGTACCGTCGTTACTTCTGATTTGCATAACACAAGTGCTTTAGCTACTTTCATTGGGATCAGAGTAATGTATGTAATGTTGTCCAAGATTTATTTATCTTGGTGTATAGTTCTAGTTGGTACCATCAAACGGCACAACTTAGTTTCGCTTATAACATTTTTCTGTTGACGTACATACAATGACTACGTGGTGACCATTTATAACGGTCCATCTGTCAGTCCGCCTGCCTTTTTTAAATAATAATATCGTTATAAAACCGTATACGAGCAAGTATATTTAAACGTGTTTAAAGAATCCCATTTAACTTTCTCGCCCTTGCACATAATATAAAACGAAGTTATTTACGTACTATCCTTTAGATTTAAAATGCAATTTAAAATTTGCTCCGCGTATTCTTATTCCGTGCGTTATTTAATGAGATAAAATAAGAAATAACAGTCGTTATATATTCTGAACGCTATCGAGTTAGTGAGTTATTTACGCTAGTGTGTGTTTCTGTTTATGTGTTTCAGTTTTAAATGGGTGTTTGTGTAGTTTTAAAAAGTCGTAAATTTAATTAGAATATTTGAATTAGATTATACTTTATGCAAGTAGGCTCCATCAATTTACTTGGCGGTAGGGCTTTGTGCAGGCCCGTCTAGGAGGTACAGCCCACTCATCAGATATTCTACAGCCACATAACAGTACTCTGTATTGTTGTGTTCCGGTTAGAAGGGTGAGTAAGCCAGTGTAAGCACAAGGGACATCTTAGTTCCCACTGTTGGTGGCGCATAGGTGATGTAAGGAATGGTTAATATTTCTTACAGCGTTTTTGTCTACGGGCGGTGGTGACCACTTACCATCAGGCCCATATGCTCGTCCGCCAACCAAAGCCATAAAAAAAACAATAATTACACACAGGAGTATCCACACTTCCAACTTCCAGATACCGGGATGTTACTGAGAATTTTTCGAGAAAAAATTCGAGGACCTTGGGATCTACGGGCTTATATCTAGCCACTAGGCTATCGAGGTTGTCTGTTAAGATATATATATCTTAAAACATTAGTATAATAAAACTATTTATTCATTATGTTAAATTTATCGGGCATTTGTATGTGTGAGTGACGCTGGTACTTACATGTCATAGTGTGTATATGTAGATATATGTTATATTCCTAATCATTTACTTTATATAATATATAAATAAATACTAAATCATAGTCCAAAAGTAACGAAGACTCCTCGTCTAAATTGGTCTAAAGATTCGACTCGAAAAAATTAGCTTATATTTTCCGAAGGGTATTTCTCGAAAGTGTTTCTTAAATCAGCAGCCTTAAGATTCAAGGGAGGTGCGCATTTGTTTTCAGGAGCAATTTGCAAAAGATGCTTTCTTGGGCGAGACAATAAAAAGAAAGAAAATTTTATACAATGAGCAGTGTAATGTAAGTGATCTTTCAGTTGCTTTTATATTAATTACGATGTTTTTATTACGGGGTGGAATTAGCTGTAATTTGCTTCAATTTTAGAACGGCAGATCGCTTCGTTTAATTCGAAAAAAGAATTAGGAGAATCAAGCTCGATTGATTTTATGATACGCGCATTGTAACTTTGCCGGTCCGATATTAGCCACGAGTGGTTACGCGATTCTGAGATATGAGTAAGATGTAGTTGAACTTAGTCTAAAGATATTAATACTTTTATAAATATGAGATATGGCTCAAAAATCACTACTGACGTCAATTTAAATATCAAACTACGAAGAACACAGTAGTTACTCTTGTCGACAATTTTAGTTAAATTTATATACGTGTAGGTATTCTACGCTTTTTATCATGAGCAAGGTGTCCGCTTCTATAATAAAATTATTTTCAGACTTTTTTAACTTTACCGTTTCATAGATTCAAGTCAATTGTAAAAAAATACATTGGTAAAGAAGGTATATTATTCGATACAAGAGTATATTGATGATAAAAAAGCGTGGAGTTAATGCTTGTTGACTTCCAGGCAGGAGACATAACATACGTGTATAATTGTATTTAACTAACATGACTGTATTTTTAGATATTGAACGAGAGTAACTACTGAGTTTCTTGCCGCTTCTTCTCGGCAGAATCTACATTCTAAACCGGTGGTAGCTTTACTTTAAATATTGTGTTAAATGACGATTCAAAAGTGCTTGTAAAAGCCTACTTGAATAAAGTATATTTTGATTTTGATACAATCTTGTACGCAATATATTTTTTCAACATATTTTTGACATGAGATTTAAATTTATTAATTATTTAAAAGTTAAATTACAACTGTACGTAGGTATCTACATATCCTTTATTTATTTTTGCAATAGTAGCCCTGTTGTTTAGTTTATAAAGTACGTATTACTCTTTAGATCATCAGTCATAAGATAGTTGTATCCGATGGCCATAAACTCGTTTCCCTTTTTATTTTGGATTATATACTTAAGTATTTACCTCAAAGGTAAATTGTGAAACTTAATATTAACCCAATTTCATCACACCAATTCAGGTAATATGCATTTGACAATAGGAAAAAATAGTCATCGTCTCAGACGGAAGACAATAATCACTGGACAAAGGTTTCTTCTAAGGATCTACACATCGGCTGGTCTCATGCTATCCGTATCCAGCGGCTCCCGTGACGTAACAGAATCGGCAGTTTACGTTGTGGAGGGCTTGCCCACGCTGAGTCTTACGTTTCAAGGTCGCCATTCAAGACTTTCTGCCCCAGCGGCCGTCAGTTCTACGAACTATATGAAACAAAAAAGTATAGTATTCGTTTTGGTAAAGAGATTAATAAATATATTTTTGTTGTCGTCCGCGGCTTCGCTTATCTTTTAGGGATTGGTCGTCAGGTTTTAGGTATAAATATTGTGTATATCCTTGTGGTTCAAGCTTCATCTAATTCGTTTCAGTGGTCTCTGCCCGTAAAAGTCGTACAGACAGACAGACGGAGCTACTTTCACATTTATAATATTAGTATCAACAGATGAGTGTATCTTAGTTATTTCTGACTAATTTTTAGTTAATTGATTCAATTATTTAAAATTCTGTTCAAATAAAGTTTTTGCTTAAGATATTCTTTGAAGACGATTTCGTGTACAGTATTCTGTACATTACGTGATGAAATCACGAATCGTTTTGTTTAGTGTTCGTGTTATGTATTTATCGAAACTCTAGAAACAAATTTGGCTAACAAAATAGTTTTTTTCATAGTTTTCAACAAGTCTCTTATATGTGAAACATTTTGGCAAGCCTCAGGAGTGTCTAAGATGTCGTGACGTCATACGGTATGACGCGGTTTCATGCCCCCTCCCCCCTCTATTACTTGAACAGTTTTGTACACATTATATTTAAAACAATCGCCATCATTATACAATGCAATATGCTGTTAGATATAGGCTTCACCCCAAGTTGTCAATATTCCAGTTCCACCTTCCGTATCCACTTAACTTATCCAATTATTATCCTTAATCATCCAGTTGGTGATCCATGGTCCTATGATATTCGTGATATTTACGAGCTATATCGCTTCGTAATTACGAAATTAATTTATTGAAATTAAATTAAATTATTTATTGAAACTAGGAGCCGAGATGCCCCAGTAGTTAGAATGCGTGCATTTTAACCGATGATTTCTGGATCAAACCCAGGCAAGTACCACTGAATTTTCATGTGCTTAATTTGTGGTTATAATTTATCTCGTGCTCGGCGGTGAAGGAAAACGTCGTGAGGAAACCTGCATGAGTCTGATTTTAACGAAATTCTGCCACATGTGTATTCCGCCAACCCGCATTGGATCAGCGTGGTGGAATATGTTTCAAACCTTCTCCTCAAAGGGAGAGGTGGCCTTAGCCCAGCAGTGGGAAATTTACAGGCTGTTAATGTAAAAGGTGTTTATTGAAACTTAATATATATTAATAAAAAAATTAAGTTAACTCAAAATTCACTTCAGAAATACATAAACAGTGTAAAATAAAAATGAACAATAAATATACGCGCTAAATACCTACTCGTCTGTCCGTAATGAGACTCCATTTCCAGTACAAGGGAATGACAAAAGAATTGAACGGAAGATTTTCCCAAACAACCTCCGAAGCTTTTAAACTTAATGTTGACTAATGAAAATTTAGTCTGTAATTTTCTAAATATAAAATTCATTTCAACATAATGGTATTATCATAAAACATTTACTAAACACTAAAAATGATTTGCAGATTTCTGCATCCATTTGTATACAATAGATAATGTTTTAATGGCGTTGGAAATTAGGAAGGACTAAGTTTGATGAGCTCAATGCAATCCCCATGTCTTTGTTGGGACGAAATTAATTAACCAAGTTATTAGTTTGAAAATCACAACTTGCAAGGAGCCGATGAGTATTCATAAAGAATACACGCTGGATGGTTTAAATTGTCTAAACTCAAAATTATAAGACACCAAAACATGAATGAAACTAAAATATCTACTATCTTTCATATAAAATCATCCCGATATTAGTATCTCTGATATTAACCGATTGAAGCTCTTTATGAGGACATCATATTTTTACCGCCTAATCCAGCAATACCTTGTAGCGTAATACTTAAAAAAAAAAAGAACGCGCAATCGTCTGTCACTGACTTGACGTTTACATTTTGGCGCGAAGTTTCGATGCTTCGAAGATACTATTTATGAATTATTAATTTAAAATAATTGATGTTATTGTTGATTACGCTTTGTTATTATAAAGTTAGATGATCCACCACTCTCTTCTTACTCTTGTGTGCGTGGCAGGTGTACTATACTTCGTTGCGACATATTATTAATAGTGACCTGCCCCAGCTTCTCGCAGGTGCAATTTATTAATAATAATTTGTACCTTGAAGCACAGGAATAATGTAACTTTTGACCAGTGAAAACATTTTTAGAATTGCATCATTAGTTCCGGAGATCACCCCTTACATTACATTACATTTTTTTACATTAGCAGCCTGTAAATTTCCCACTGCTGGGCTAAGTCCTCCTCTCCCTTTGAGGACAAGCTTTGGAGCATATTCCACTACGCTCCAATGCGGGTTGACGGAATACACATGTGACAGAATTTCATTGAAATTAGACACATGCAGGTTTCCTCACGATGTTTTCCTTCACCGCCGGGCACGAGATGAATTATATACATAAATTAAGCACATGAAAATTCAGTGCTGCCGGCCTGGGTTTGAACCCGAAATCATCGATTATATGCACATGTACTAACCACTGGGCCATCTCGGCTCTTTTTGCCCCCCCCCCCTCCCCCTTACATACAAACTAACAAAGTTAAATTAGTATAGACACAACAACAAGACAAGTACTGTTATTAACTAAACTTATTAATACTGTTAATTATATTCTTTCAATGACTATGGATTTCAATATTTCAAATTTGCGCCTTCCGGCATTTTATATTTATCAAAAAGTGGTATCTCCACAGATTTTCAAGAACAACATCACAGTACAAAAAATTGTCTGAAAAAAAGAACAAAACAAGGTCTCCTTATTATAAGCGAGCAAATAATGAGCTTCATTCATAACGTGCCCACTAAATTGTGTAGAAATACAATAAACAGCGAATTATTAGGGAATATTTTTTTTTATCAGCCCATTTGAAAGATGTACCATTATTCATAGCGTCCAGCCGTATCCTTGTAGACGTGCGAAGATAAATTACGTCAATAAATAAGCATTTCAATTTGATGACTTGAGAATTTATGACTGTTTACTAATTTCTTTCCTGTGTTCCGTTGAGAGTTCGGGGCGTTTTTGTTATTTAAAATTTGTGGGTAGACTGACAAATGGGTCACGATAAGTGATCACCGCAGTTTATAGGCATCGTTAATGTGCCTAAGCGTAAATAAAGTTAAAAAATCTGCCAAAAAAAAAATTGGACATCGGTTAGGAAAGCGCCACCTCAGATCTGAGAAGAAACGGCAAACGACACTCGGCAGGACTTTTCTTTTTAACGATTGTATTTGCTATATAATTTTTCATATTTATATTTGAAACAGCCCGGAGGCCATCTTTCTCTTCCCTAGGTGTGTTATCATCAAATAAGTCATTAGTTTTACAATATCTATTGAACACACAAACGTTTCTAAACGATTTTTTGAATTTTTCATTTGAATAATTTCGAATGTTTTCTGGGATTTTGTTGTAAAAGATTGTCCAACACAAGTATTATTTGTTAGCCTTCTCAGCTTGGCCTTATTTTATGTCGTTTGCGACATACTCACACCTTGCGATGTATTGTAGTGCACAAGTGTGTGCATAAATACTGATGGCCTCTCTATTCCCTCACTCTAATAATCCAATGGGAAAGAAAGCCTGTTGTCCGAGGTAGTGGAGTGTATACACTTAATATAGGGTGGTTTAGCTGGTTTGCCGGCCACCTTTGGTTTTCGGTCAGTACGGAGTTATATCACAATTATGAGAAAACTATACACAACTCATTTAAAAAAACCATGCCTACTGTATTTTTGAAATAAACCCTACACCTTCTAAAATTTGTAGCATAGTAATGTCTCGATTGTATCGGCTGTGGGCCTTCGAAATTCAAGCTGTGCATGTGTGTGTATAAAATAACAAAAAAAATAGCATGCTCAATTTATTCGCAAGGTAAGTTGCAAAATTGTTTCTTGTTTAGTAGATACAAATGTTTTTAGTATGCACTGGTAAAGAGTTTAATTTGTATGATTTTGGTTGAAAAATATAAAGGATTTGATATTACTTATTTAAAATTGATGGTCGGGTAACTAGATGCGTTTAGAGGCGGTTAACTGTTTCTCGGCTGGCATGCCAAAAACTAGAATATGACCTATTAAATTTAATTATTCTTTTTACTTTCATTAAGATGTTCTTTTAAAAAAAAACAATTTAGTATTCAGTATAATATCTCCTTATTTGTGTGGTCAGATTTCGGCCGCATATTTAAAGCTTATAAGTGATAAATATAATTTTTTAAATGTTTTGCATTTGACGGCCGACAAAGGGTTTAAAATCATTTACTTTTCGGACTAGAAAAAATGATGTGGCCGTAATATAATAATATTGAAACTGATTCTCAGCCAGTATTAAAATATGGCACTTAATACTAAAATACTAAATAATTTTAATATAATAACATTAATAATTGAGTCGACGGCCTTTCTAGGGATAACCCTTGACTCCAAACTTCAGTGGGGCACCCATTTGTATGCCCTAGCAGGGAAACTAAGTAGTGCCATTTATGCAATAAAAACAATAAGAAAACTCACGGACATAAGTACTGCTAGACTAGTTTATTTTAGTAATTTTCACAGTTTTATGTCATATGGAATGTTGTTATGGGGTAATGCAGCAGATATTGAAATAGTATTTATTCTGCAGAAAAGAGCTATCCGAACTATTTACAATATTAGCTCTAGGACATAATTACGCGAGAAATTTAAAGAAATAGGTGTATTAACGGCTGCTTCACAATATATTTATGATAATATAATGTTTATACAGAAGAATATACAAAAGTATTCCGTAAAAGCTGATATACATACTATTAATACAAGAAATAAGAATAAACTTGTAACCCCTACTTTCCGTTTGCATACGGTAAAGTGAACGTTTATGGGCAATGGTATACGCATATATAATAAGATACCGGGAAATGTAACCAATTTACCATTTACGAAATTTGAAAAGTTTATTAAGACTAAATTAATAAATAAATCTTATTATTCATTAAAAGAGTTTTTAGAAAAAAACGCCTGGATTTAGGCTCGGGTTCCATCACAGGACACTAATTATTGTAAAAAAACAGTATTCTAAATCTGTTTATTTGAAAAGAGCAACTATGCGAGTTTCTTGCCGTTTCTTCTCGCTGGAGTCTGCTTTCCGAAACGGTGGTAGTTTTTTAATATCGACGATTCAAAAACGCTTCGTTGTGAAGTTTACTTGAATAAAATTGATTTGATTTGAATATTTATGACTGATTGTTAATTATTAAGAGAGTGATTGAAAACTTTATTGTTATTTTATTATTAAAGAAGATTAAATATAAAACTTTGATTCGTATAATTTTATAGTATAGTTTTGTTTTAAGATTATAGAGATCGTTTTCAAGTTTTATTATAGTGGTCGAGAACTAACTAAATTCATGGCCGAGATCTGAATTTAGTGGCCGAAAACAGCCTAAATCGGAACTTTTAGATATTTATATTTTTAACAATTTTTATATGATACTCGTAAGTAAATGAGTTTCAAATATCAAAACTACATTATTTCTTGACTTCAAATAAAAATAAGCTACTGGTCTGGGACTAATATACCTTTAAAAAATTCATTTCGTAGTCATACATCTGCTTAAATGGCCGAAAATAGGCGAAATCACCCTACTCTGAAATATTTTCGACAGAAAAACCCAACATCTTATTTATCGTCCTGACCTAAGGTTTGTGCTCAGAATTTCGGGATCTGTGATCCTAAATCTAGCCACTAGACCAACGAGGCAGTCAAAGTACTCTTAAAAAAGAAAAAATCAATTTGTTTCACAATTCAACAAAAAACCTTTAGCAAAGCAAATGAATGACCTAAACCGAGATACAGAGTTTCATTTGAACAAATTCATGACTAATATATACTTGTTCAGCGAATATTGTCGCCCAGAGAGAGACAGCATTCGGCATGTAAATTGACATTCAGCGGCGAGTACACGTGGTTCTTTGATTAAATAATTCAAATAACACTGACACCAGGGCTGATTTTAACGTTATTTGTCCAGTAATAGCGTTAATATAAGAAACAAAATGGATGCTGAAGACTGCTCGTTAAAAGCCGGTCACTACTGGGTAGTTTTCGTAGTAGCAGAGTTTTGTATGCCCAAATATTGAGAATTTTTGTGTTCTACTTTGAAGGGTGATTAAGCCCGTGTAGTCAGGAATAAATTACTGCTTGATCTACGAATAATACCAATCAATAATAATCAATACTTTATCATTTATGATCATGTGAAAGAAGTCAAAATTTGTTTTTAAATATCCAAATCTCCAAATTTTTACATATCCAACCCGAATCACGATTATAAATCCACAAAAGAGAAGAAAATTTGATAAAATTACATGTTCTCAACTTTGCAGTGGATTGCGCTCTTTATTTTTCTTTGTAACTGAAAAAAGACAGGTTTTTCCCAGCAGTGAGACATTAAAAAAAAAAATAAAAAAAAAATATTTATTATTCATAATCTTTTGACACGTTATACTCTGACATTACATAGTTCAATACATAGTTCAATTCCTTTAATGATATTAATATAATATAATATGTAGGTGGTACAATGCTATACATTATTCAGTCAGAGTGAACGTCTGTGTCCGTGCTAGTATAAACTGTGTTACAGACACAGGCGCCTTCCTCTTACAGTTCATTCACAAAAACTGTCTATGAAATATTTTAAATGATAAAATATTGACATAAAAATTGGTTTGCATTGTTACCCCAAGATACAAATGTCATCACTGCTGATTGGGCATATAATAATATGACACTATTATCGTCGCTACCTACTCGGCGGTAGGGCTTTGTCCATCTGGGTAGATACCCCTATGTAACACTAGGTAGGTAACACTTACTTTATATTCTACCGTCAAAAAAATACTTGAAAATCGGTTGACAAGGAGACGGAGGACAAATGGGTATCGAACTGCTTAGTCTTTGTCAATTTATTTATTATCTGTGAAACTACATTAATTAAAAACCTATCAGTTCCATTTTAGAAGTCTGTAACAAACAAAAGTTTCATTAGCATTTCCGTTCCTATTTTAAAATCGAGAGTTGGCTTCATATATTTCCTGATGTTACAGAACGTCTCTTCAAAGGAATCCTTTGTTTTTCGTATTCGAAATATTGTAATGTCTGTATAAAGAATACTAGTTTCAATGCGATGCTTCGTTAAAAATGCTTTGAAGTATTTTACTTTTTATAAGTACAAGGGTTGTTGAAAATAATATAAAGACCGAAAATGTGTAACTACTTGGCAAATGGCTCTGCTATTGAGGAGAATATTTAGAGCTGATACTACCTATGCTACCCATTAGACTGGTAAGTGGTTAGAACGCATGCATTTTAATCGATGATTGTGGGTTCCAGTCCAGGCTAGAACCACTGAATTTACATGTGCAAAATTTGTGCTTATAATTCATCTCATGCTCGGAAGTGAAAAAAAACTTTGTGAGTATACGTCTATCCACAGTTTAAAGGTTTCACTAAAACTACTCTACTGTCTGTCTGGGTGGTGAAATTAATATTGTTTATATTACTTTTAAAATTAAATATTAATTAGTAGTTATGGCATTAAAGCCTAATGAACAAACGTACTTGCGTATTTAAAATATTAATAAGGATTACTGAAATAAATAATTTAGGATCTTGAATTTGTTCACGTAGAAGTGGATTAGTGGAAGTTGAAGCGTTCAAACAGCAGATTAAGATCTTATTCCAAATTATGTACAAGTCATTAAATATGAAATTTACTGATATAGTTTAGTTTATATATTATTACGAAAGTTTATGTTTGAAATATATCACTCTTTGATAAATATTTATGAAATCACTTTCGGGTAAATCAAAAGTTCGCGGAGATAAATAACACAAACAAATTAAATTTATTTTATGAACTACGTGGAACACCTTTATTACCACGAGATAGCTTATCTAGATAGTCAGAAAAAAAATTAATGAAAAGTATTCAAAATTTCTTCATCAGCCATCTGACATCATCCTTTGGCCTTTCTGTATTTTAAAAAAAACGTCACTGGGTATCTTCTCTGACAATGAAATTTAACTGAAAGAAAAACTGAAGTCAATCACGCTTGAATTCACAAAAAAACTTTATGAGAAATACAAATCGAGGACCGATTCAAAGAGGTTTCAAAGAGCCCTGTCAAAAAAACGACAGCCGATTGATCAGCCCGCGGCATTTGCGAAGGCAAGTCGTGAGTGCCTGGACTCTGATCTGACAGTTGCGTAGATATCCTTATGTTTTTACGAAATTACGCCACGTGAACTGCACTGTCCGTCAGTGACTTCAATCAGTGACGAAACTTTGTATTTTTTTTTTTTTTTTTATCAAATAGGAACACAACACGGTGTATAATATTAATATATAACCATGTTATAAAATATGACATTTTTCTTAAAAATTGTTGCATTTGCTAACTCAACATACACAATTCCTGTTGTCACTCCAAATTAACATTTGTATTTAAACAAGCGTTTTTGGAACGATGTTCTTATACGCGGCTTACAGAAGGATCAACTGGTAGAAGTCGTCACGTAAGAAAAAGGCGTTATGCTCCCTCTCTCTCTGTTACTCTTTCTCTTTCGCTCTGTCTCTTTCTATAATGTATTTATTATTTATTTCTGTTATTTTAGACGACCTCCGTGTCCTAGTGTGTACACCGGTTTTCATGGGTACGCTACTCCGAGGTGCCGGGTCCGATTCTCGGCCGAGTCGATGTAGAAAAAGTTGTTTAATTTTCTATGTTTTCTTGGGTCTGAGTGTTTGTGGTACCGTCGTTACTTCTGATTTTTCATAACACAAGTGCTTTAGCTACTAACATTGGGATCAGAGTGATGTATGTGATGTTGTCCAATATTTATTTATATGTATTTATTTTTATGTAAAACATTTTTTTTGTTATTGTTTTAGGGACCCTAGATTGTAATGACAATTTAACTTCTCGTCATTATATTTTCAAAGGTTGTTAATTTATACCATTTTGTATATATTGTATAGCAAAAGTAACTTCCCGTTTTTTTAGCGGCGACTCAGACCAATTCGTAAGCCGTGACGGCAATTGTGTGTACGATACTTTATAATAACAAGATAATTCTGTCTGTTGCTTTCAAAACTCTTCGTTTTTATTTATTTTATGCTTTAACCAGTTTTAATTTAATTTTAAAATAGTAAACGGTCAGCCTGTAAACGTCCTAGCTGGGCTAAGGCCAGGCTTGGAGCTTATTCCACCATGCTGCTCTAATGCCAGTTGGTGGATACACGATGTGGCTAAATTTAATTCAAATTAGATATATCAAAATTTTCTTACGATACTTTTCTACGCCGTTGAGCACGTGATGAATCGTTCAAGTTTATGCTTGCCTTGAATTGAACCCGCAATGAATGGTTAAGATGCACGCGTCTAACCGTCACTAACGATTGGGCCATCTCGGCTATCTTTTATCATTTTCAATTATTTCGTTGATGATTATCATCAATTCCGATGTTTCACATCTACCGAGCGTCCCGTGACGGCCACAGTTTTTTCTATAAAAAATTCTAAGGTACTCTTCTCTATAGTAAATCATAGTATATATACTAAGTGAAAACAGTGAGCCAACAAACCCAGGCATCATTGAATTTCATGTGTTTAATTTGTGTTTATAATTCATCTCGTGCTCGACGGTGAAGGAAAACATCGTGAGGAAACGTGTGTCTAATTTCAACGAAATTCTGCCACATGTGTATTCCACCAACACGCATTTGAGCAGCGTGGTGGATTACGCTCCAAGCCTTCTCCTCAAAGGGAGAGGAGGCCTTAGCCCACCAGTAGGAAATTTACAGGCTGCTAATGTATGTAATGTACGTGAAAACATTATATAATCAAATCAAATCAAAATATACTTTATTCAAGTAGGCTTTTACAAGCACTTTTGAATCGTCATTTAACAAACTATTTAAAATAAAGCTACCACCGGTTCGGAATGTAGATTCTACCGAGAAGAACCGGCAATAAACTCAGTAGTTACTCTTTTTCAACATATAAAAATACAGTCAATATATATTAAGTGAATACAATGTCGTATCCACACAGTTTACAAAACATAATAGATATTTATAAAATAATAACATATAATCCAAGAACGCTGAAGAAATATAAATTTGAATACGAAACTCGCATCAAATTAAGATCACGTCTGATAATCCTCTTTGCGAGACGAATTTATAATGCGGAAACGTGGATGAAATTATTTCGGAATACGCGTGTTTTATAAATGCCTTTTATATGTTGATGCACGCTCAAAATATAATTTAAATATATGTTACAAGAGAGATCTTTTAAACGCTTGCAAATGTCGTCGTAGCTGATTTCGGCCAAGGCGGTCTAATCTGAGAGACTTGGTGGTAGGGCTTTGTGGAAACCGAGACGGTAGGTACCATCCACTCATCAGATATTTTGCCGCCAAGCAGCATACTTGGTATTATTGTATTTTGGTTTGAAGGGTAAGTGAACCCGTGTTACTACAGGCACAAGGGCCATAACGTATTAGTTCTCAAGGAGGAAATATTTCTAACAGCGTGTCTAAGGGCGGTGGTGGCCAGTTTACATCAGGTGACCAATTTGCCGGTCGGCCTACCGACTGAAAAACTGATCAAATCAAATCAAGTTTATTCAAGTAAACTTCACAACGAAGCGTTTTTGAATCGTCAATATTAAAATACTACCACCGTTTCGGAAAGCAGACTCCAGCGAGAAGAAACGGCAAGAAACTCGCATAGTTGCTGTTTTCAAATAAACAGATTAACAATGCTGTTTTTTTACAATAATTAGTGTCCTGTGATGGAACCCGAGCCTAAATCCAGGCGTTTTTTTCTAAACAGTACTCTTTTAATGACTAAAACGTTCTCTGTACCGTATGCAAACGGAAAGTAGGGGTTACAAGTTTATTCTTATTTCTTGTATTAATAGTATGTATATCAGTTTTTATGGAATACTTTTGTATATTCTTCTGTATAAGCATTATATTATCATAAATATATTGTGAAGCAGCCGTTAATACACCTATTTCTTTAAAGTTTTCGCTAAAACTAAACTAAAAACGACTGTCATAGTGTGTGCGCAATTCAAGGGCATCGCAGGGGTTTTAATGTTCTTGTATTATTGTACTTAATCCAATGAATTTATCAATCTCTTTACGATAAGAATGATCTGCATTGTATATTTATTTAGCTATGGCAAAATTGCTAGTTCTATGACTGAATCGTTAGCAGTACCTGGAAGAACCGCAAGGCGAAAACATTCTCCTGAGTTTCCATCCTCATCGAATTAGTACAATTATATTAACAAATTGAGCCTCTGAGCATTTTCCTAAGTAGTCTTATGTAGGTTCGAACCAACGATTGGGCCATTAAAGCTGATTGCGATTTTCTATCGACCTAATTATTTAAAATAAAAGAATTATCCTTACTTGATCATCAAATATAAAAGTAGCACGATTTCGGAAACGAAAATACCGAGACCTGACAATCCTGAAAATCGGTGAATGAAGATTTAGAATTACATTTAGTATCAGCTAATTGCCTCGTTGGTCCAGTGCCTAGATATAAGGCAGCAGATCTCGAGGTCCTGGGCTAAAATCCTGGGTTGAGCCGATAAAAAGTAATTGGGTTTTTGGTCTTGAGCTTGAACTCTTTCCAGTCGCATCGTATTCGCAGTCCCATCGGATTCAGAGAGTGCACCTGTGCACACACTTGTGCAATGTAATATGTTCTGAGTAGTTGGCAGGTCTCCATTGAGATTGGCATGAATCAGGTTGTTATTTGTCAGCCATGGGTCCCACTTAGGAAGATGACTGTGTCACACTCCTCAAATATATTCGTTAGTGTGGTGCCTAATCTCTCTCCAGTTTTATAGATGTGCCATCACTTTTCACTACAATAGAACATAATACAGTTTATTCTGTGCGTATGCTTTTAAGAATGATAGAAATCAGTCGATCATCAGAAACTCACCAATTACATACATAACATAACATAATCAGCCTGTAAATTTCCCACTGCTGGGCTAAGGCCTCCTCTCCCGTTGAGGAGAAGGTATGGAGCATATTCCACCACGCTGCTCCAATGCGGGTTGGTGGAATACACATGTGGCAGAATTTCGTTGAAATTAGACACATGCAGGTTTCCTCACGATGTTTTCCTTCACCGCCGAGCACGAGATGAATTATAAACACAAATTAAGCACATGTAAATTCAGTGGTGCCTGCCTGGGTTTAAGCCCGAAATCATCGGTTAAGATGCACGCGTTCTAACCACTGGGCCATCTCGGCTCTCACTCACCAATTTCCGATATGCGATCATGAGTAAATTAATATTATTTTTAAATTGAGAAAGTATGAATTAAAAGAAAGTTAAAAAAAAAACTTATCCAGAATAAAATACGATCCGAGCGTTACGGATACGACATATTACATTGAAATTATCCATTATTAGAATTTTCGTTAGTACCGGTTTTCGATTTTATTTTTTATTATTATTTTTTACTTCTTTGAGATTTTTTGTAAATCATGAAACTATAAATAGTTTAAAACAAAATGGCTTTCTGCTTGTCTGTGTCTTCGTTTATTTCTAATTAAGCACTCAACGGATTTTGATATGTTTTACTAATGGAATGAACGGAAAAGGAATATATCATTTCTTAATATTAGATGCGAAATGGCTAAATTTTGTTTTTTATCCAATAATCATTTATCCTTAACACAGGCTATTTAATTTAGTCTAGCTAGGATAGCCAGTACTTAACTTTTTCTTTTGATGACCATATTATATTACAAATTAAGTCTTTACTCATAGTGCAATCATGTAATGGTTTTATAGATGTTTTCTGTGTGAAATAAATAAATTTTCTGTCTCGCACAACCGCTCTGTGGAACCAGCTTTCGCCGGCGGTTTTTCCGAACCGATACGACTTGGGAACCTTCAAGAAAAGAGCGTACTCTTTCCTGAAAGGCCGGCAACGCACCTGCAAGCCCCCCGGTGTTGCAGATGTCCATGGGCGGTGGTAGTCACTTTCCATCAGGTGAGCCTCCTGCTCGTTTGCCACCTCTAACATAAAAAAAAAAAAATATATCGATAAAATATATAAAAAAAAAACAGTTTCGTACGGTCAAATAGTAAATTTTTAAGAGATATATGAAAACAATGTACGACACAAATGTAAATCTTAAACAGACCTATAAAGAAGTCTGCAATAGTAATAAATGTCTACCTTCTAAGGTACACTCAACATAACCATTTTTATGTATTAAAGGTTACTAGACAACTATATATTATTGACCAATTCTTACAATTAATTATTAATATATATTCAAATAAATGTATCAAAATCAACTTGGACATTTGATAAAGATTAAAATAGTTGTTTACAGAATGTCATTAGAAGGAATACTTTAGAGAATATCGCCGATTTCAAATTACGTGCAACTAGAAAAATCGTTCTCTATGAATCAATACTGTCTACGCTAATATTATAAATGGGAAAGTAACTCTGTCTGTCGCTCTTTCACTGCCAAAGCAATGAACGAATTTGACGACGTATGCAGCAAACTTGAACTCCAAGGCAGGACATAGGCTACTTTTTTGCCTAACACATGACAACCAACCCCTAAAACGCGAGCGAAGCTGCGGGCGACAACTACTAATTATAATAAATTATAATAAAGAAATGAACGTTTAAAACTAAATATACTTATTTGATAATTTCTTCACTACGTAGTGTAAAATAAAGTCGCTTCCCGCTGTCAGTCTGTTCCTATGTTTGCCTAGATCTTTAAAACTAGGCAATGGATTTTGATGCTGTTTTATTTAATAAATAGAGTGATTCAAGAGGAAGGTTTATATGTATAATATAGTAGAGAAAAACTGATAATCATTTTAGAGGTTTCTAATGTGATGTCGTAAATAAATTAATTTTATTGCGCTTATGTACATTGCATACTTGGGCTCAACCCTACGAGATAGATCGAAATAATGTACTACGGTATTGTACAGCCTATAAAGGTCTTCAAAAAAGTCCAGGATGGTATACGTCTATATCTTAGGGATAACCCACAATTACCATTTTTTATCCTTCACTTTTTACAAGAAGTAATGGCTTATTTTCGAAGCGATTTCAAGCAATACAGCATGAATCCTTATCCAATACGTACCTTTAGTACATTTTGCATTTAATATTGAACTATATGGCCTTTTGAAGTATGCAATTAAAATGAATATTTTCGAAGATATAACAGATTAAAAATTCAGGGACATAGCGGTTTGTATTGTTTACGAAAAAAGCTGTGAACGTTTTTTATAAAGACATTCTGAGGTATATTTAGTATCAGCATTGCACCCGTGCGAAACCGGGGCTGGGCGTTATACAAACAAATTGCCTACGTGCGAAACCGGGGTAGGTCGCGTCAAACTGTTCTGAAATTGTCTGACTTAGTTGCACTAGCTCCTCTGTTTGTACTACAGATAGATATATAAAAATGATATTAAGAGATACAATAAATGAAAAGTGGATTGTATAACTGGGTGGTAGGGCTTTGTGCAAGCCCGTCTGGGTAGGTACCACGCACTCATCAGATATTCTACCGCCAAACAGCAGTACTCAGTATTGTTGTGTTCCGGTTTGAAAAGTGAGTGAGCCAGTGTAACTACAGGCACAAGGGACGTAACATCTTAGTTCCCAAAGTTGGTGGCGCATTGGTGACGTAAGGAATGGTTAATATTTCTTGCAACGCCATTGTCTATGGGCGGTGGTGACTTACCATCAGGTGGCCCATTTGCTCGTCCGTCTACCGATATCATAAAAATATATATATGTAGGGTTTGTTCTAAGCACATACTTCACGTGATTGTATTCGTATTTTTTTTTTATTTTTTTTTTTAAGTGCACTTGGATCTCGAGCAAAGATTGTGGGTTAAATTCTGATTAAGCATTCAGTTTACATCTGTTTAATTTGTTTCGTAATTTATATTCATTTAACGATCGAGAAAATATCGTTAGAATATTTGTATGTCTGTTAGAGCATTGCAGCATCGTGGTGAAATGAGCTCCAAGGAGACTCGAGTTCTCTCTTATTTTGACTTTGCATATTGATATTTAGGGCAGTGACTGTGGAGGTGGCTTGGAAAAGTTTTTAGTTAGTTGCTATCAGACCGTTTCTTGTAAATATTACGTATAATTCTTCTATATTTGCTGTATACTTGTTGTACAATACACAGAGACAATAAATAAATACAACATAGATCCAGCCTTAATAAAAGACGCGTACAATTTTGGCGACCTTATCGGTACATAGCGATCTCTTCCAGGCAACCAACATACATATCATTATTATATTACTATTAAAATATTTGATTACTTTTGTTGATATACAACTACAATATTTGATTATAGCTTCTACTGGTTTTGAAGAAAAAAAACCTATTTTTTTAAAAGCTAATAATTGTCCAGACGTCTTTGATATAAAGTCAAAAAAAAAAAAAGTTCGCAAATGTTTCGTAAAAGAGATGTAATATTTTAAGAAATGAGATTATTAGGAGCGATGTGGTGGGCTCATACTATAAGCTTTGACGTTAAGGTAGCGTCTGACTTGTAACGTTTAACGCAATTTAATAAATACGTTAATTTAGTACAGTAACCAAATCTAAGAGAAAAACTTCTTTTAACAATATTGGTATGCGGATGGGCAATTATTCCACATAATGACAAGTGGCCAACACTGCCTATAGATATTAGTACTGTAATAATTATTAACCATTCCTTACATCGCAAATGCGCCACCAACATTGGGATCTAAGATGTCACGTCCCTTTTGACTGTAGTAGAGCCAGTACTGCTCACTCACCCTTCAAACTGGAACACGACAATACTTTGCACAAAACTCTCTGACTACTGAATAAAAACTATAAAGATTCAAACCGTGCAATTTCTAATACCATTGTAGTGTATGAATTGCTTCCCTGTCTGCAGAAAAAGACAAACGTTTTCGTGTCAAACATGCCAGCCTCTTACATTTTTGACATACGAGCAAAATTGATAACTTTTCATATTTCTATATTTGAGCTGCGAAATTTTTCGTAAATTAAATTCTTCGTATATTGGCGTTTGCTTGAACGGACATACTATATCGATCGTTCTGTATGCACGATATTTCTGTTACTACTGTACGAAAAGCACCAATTTGGTGCAGACTTCAGTGATCATTTGAAGATACGTGATTTCAGTGTACGAATCGCTTGGCTGTTTGCAGAATAAGCTGAATATGGAGTTTGTCTAGGAGCAAATCTGCTTGTCCAGCTTCAAGAACTATGATATTATTATTTAAAAGGTTCTAAGCGACATCGCCAAAATCAACGTCTATTTTAAAACGAGTATACAGATCTGCAAAATATTTTCGAGGGCTCAAGGATATACAGCGCCGTTATACGTGAAGTGTGCAAGGTTTTGACCGATGTCGTGAAGTTGATAAATGATATGACATTGCTAAACATGAACGTCATACTTATCCTTCTAGAATATTCTTAAGACAAATTAAAAAAAAATATGGTCAAATCAACAGGCTACATTCGTTTTTTTAAACAGAATCAAATACCAATAATGGTTCGAGTTCAGTTGAAACATTCAGCTAAGTTAAAGTTCAGTTTTAACAATCATAAATTCGACGAACTTTCTCGAACTTTCGAAGCAAGATTTCGTTTATAAAATAAAATGCCGCAAATACTTTTACTTCACAAAAGGAAGAATTACTCGTCTTTTGTGCACGTCTGCTTCGTTTAACGAACGAAAACGAGCTGTCAAACCGTTTAGTTCGAATTTTGGGTATGTCAACAACGTACGAATGAAACTTTTTCCGACGCCTAGTAGTCCGATAAAGGAATGGAGATGGCTCAAACAGTTCGAATTATCATATCATATTTGAATCGAATACTCGTGGTAATTTCTTGAAAGTATGTATGACTATAATAAAGCGAGCATACTTGAGTAAATTTGCATCATAGACTCAATGTACTGCTTAATGTAGTTTTAATGGCTTTCGTGTATCTCGCTCGAGATAAAATCAACTTACACTGTACCAATTCCTTCAGCAATAATTTCCATTTTGTTTTAATAATTGCATTAGAGATTAAATAGTAAAAGATAACTTATGATTTGGTAATTTTTAAATGAACTAAAAAATACAACCAACGATTCTTGTAGAAAGTTTATTTATATATATCATTAAAAGAGAAACGGTTCTTCGCAATTTGATTGGCTTATAATTTTGGCTGTTGACGTATTTGAAATTGATTATGGGATATGTTTGAGGTTTTTGTTAATCGAAAATCTTACCCCAGAACTCATGGAAAACCTTCTTTTATAGAATGTTAGTAATTTTTTTTTATATTACTAGAGTCAGGTTATTAAGTGCTGCAGAAACTTGACTCAGAAAAAGTTATTTGTGAGTATTTGGTGGACTAACGCTGGGGTTGTTCACTACAACTTTCTAAAATCTGGCCAAACGATTACGGCAGATATCTGTTGTCAGCAACTGAAAACCATGAAGGAAGAACTAGCAGCTAAACAACCGAGATTGGCCAACCGCTCTGGGCCACTGCTGCACAACAAACAACCACTAAGTTAGATGAGCTACAATTGAAATGTATGCGACATCCACCACACTCCCCGGCCCTTGATCCAACAGATTACCATTTTGACAACTTCTTACGAGGGAAAAAATTCAACTCCGATGGGGCAGTCTAAGCAAAGGCGGCTTTAAAGAGCAGCGACAAAGAGTTTATTGATTCTCGTCCCCGTGGTTTTTTTAGTAAAGGGATCAATGAACTATCTATGAGATGGCAAAAGTGCATAGACAACAACGGTTATTTATATATATTTATATATATTTTACAAAAAAAAAAAGATTATATTCCCGTACAAAAGGCCAATTTCATATGTAAGGACGTAATATTATAGTCAGTGTAGCATATCGTATTCTGAAATTTGACGATCGTGTTCTGCGGTGAGTTTCGGCTTTCTTCTAACATAATGCCTCTACAGTATAACAATGATGCGCCTTATTTCGTGCTGTCTCCCGCCAGAAAATAAATATTTTAAAACTAATTTGACAGCTTGACGTAATGACGTTCGGAAAGTTTGACTAATTCTCTCGGAATGTATAAATATACAAGTTTATCCAGCTGTGCTTTACGAGGATTCAATAAGCGACCTTTGAATATTTACGTGTTTTATCGATTAGATCACCTCAGCTCTTATTGTGACAAAGTACCACTTCAAATTCCTAAAAAAATATATTATTTTTAATTTACGTAGTGTTAATTATTGGCCAGGTTTCTTCCACAGATGCAAAATATAAAATGCAAAGAGTCACTCTAAACGTTTATTAAGTTAACAACGAGAAGGAAGTGTTTATAAGCCTAACTTTGGAGTCGTAACGAGATAGTTGGCTCCTGTTGATATGAACATAGAATATACTTATTAAAAATGCCATGTGAGTGTGGTCAGTAATTTTTCGATTTTGTTCTTATATAATAGGTACATTATTAGATTGTCGAGAGCCGAGATGGCCCAGTGGTTAGAACGCGTGCATCTTAACCGATTATTTCGGGTTCAAACCCAGGCAGGCACCACTGAATTTTCATGTGCTTAATTTGTTTATAATTCATCTCGTGCTCGGCGGTGAAGGAAAACATCGTGAGGAAACCTGCATGTGTCTAATTTCAACGAAATTCTGCCACATGTGTATCCACCAACCCGCATTGGAGCAGCGTGGTGGAATATGCTCCAAACCTTCTCCTCAAAGGGAGAGGAGGCCTTAGCCCAGCAGTGGGAAATAGCCTCCTAATGTAAATGTAAAAATAAGATTGTAACCGTCAAGCGACATTGGACACTTGTGAAACGTTGAAAACTATGACAAAGGAATTTATAATGAAAGAAGTGTAATTAATTAGTACGAAGAAAAATAAATTATAACCGCCGTCACGCCGTTTATTCTCAAGGCATGCGAGTCAGTCTCAGCCCCAATAATTTATATAAAATAGGTATGCGGACGGGCAATGAATGGGTCACCTGATGATTAGTGGTCACCAAGGGCTATAAACATTAGCGCTGTAAGAAATACCGACCATTCTCCACATCGCCTATCAGCCGCCAACCTTGGAAACTAAGATGTTATGACCCTTGTGCCTCTAGTTACAATGGCTCACCCTGTGAACCGGAATACAACAATAGTCCTGCTGTTTGGAGTTAGAATGTCTGATGAATGAGTGGTACCACCAGACGGACTTGCAAAATGTCTTATCACCAAGTAAGTATTCCCTGCTTTATTAAATTATAATATTATTAGATGACAACTGCATTAATTTACAAAAAAAAAAAAAAAACTGCCGATACCCTATAAAAACACTTTTGTTCACTTTTGTTTTGGGTCGTTGTGCTGAACGAACGTGTTATAACTTTGAAATTCCGATTTGTTATTTTTTTTGTCATTTATTACGATTTGCTTATTGTTTATTTTGAAATCTTGTAATATTTAGTACTAATCAAGTTTATTATTTAAAATGTGATTTTAATTTCTATCTTTTGTATGTTTTTTTTTGTTGTGAAATATATTTTTTTTAAGTAAAACCGCTTCTGATTCCTAAAAATATGTTATTTTTAAGATTCAATAAATTCTTATATCATTTCTAATACGAATTCTTGTTCTGCGGATGCAACTTTGCCGAAACAGAGTGGATGAAAGATATTATCAATTATTTAAGCCGGTTGCACAAAGCCTCGGTGTAACACAGGATATGTTTATTAATAAAGTTCGTTTCAACAAAATAGACAAATTAGCAAGTTATGTTTTGAATATAATGGTGACGTTGCAGGTTTAGAGGGTACTACTTACAGTCTACCTATTCTTAAGGTAAATGTTATGGTAACTCGCTGACCAATTTCGGCCAAGGCCACTCCTAATTCTCCATCTGCGCCGGATATATTGTTGCGCACAAGTATGTGCGATCTCTCACAGACAACCCTTGGTGAAAGAAGTTGTATGAGAACCGGTAAGGGCTTTTAAATCCTAGTTCCTCAGATTTATGGGTGGTAAAAAATACGATCAAAATAATTCAATCTTAGTACTAAGGTATTTTTTGCAAAGGCAATTTCATGAGTAAATATTAATATTTACTATTTTTTTCAGACTCATTTACGGGTAACACCGATTTTATTGTAGATTTTTTTTTGTTACAATAAAACCCAAACGACGATCGGATCGATTCCAAGCAATGGAGTGATCTATTCAATTATACATAAAAAGTTTCATCAACATCGGTCCAGTCTCGTAAGAGTTCAGTGACTTATCAATTTAGAACTTTATACATGTAAATATGGTAAAATATATGTATTTATTGTCTCATTAAATTGTTTTGTTTTCTAATCTAATTAATAGAAAAACGTATGTTTAATTAAATAAATAACCTTTACATACGATGTTTCAACATTGACGTTGTACTACGGAAGTGCTTACATTATTGGCATCCGTTCATTAACAATGGATGGCAGATACATTTAAAATGGATGGCAGAAAAGCCTTTTGGAGATCAACGGTAAAATCAAATAAACCTCTTGTATTAATGGATATTTAGGTTAGATAATTTATACGTTTAAGAATGGAATTTTAAGCACATTTTTATATAACATTTGATGGTAGGGCATTGTACAAGCTCATCTGGGTAAGTACTACACCAAATGGCTATTTTCTTGTGTTCCGAGTTGAAGAGTGAGTGAGCCAGTGAAAGTACAGACGACATAACTAACAAGGGACATAACGTTGTGGTCCATTTGTCGGTCTCACTTTTTTAATTTTTGATCATCATCATTATTCATCTTTTTGGTCATCGATAGGATGATTTGATTTAAAAAATAATATAACCTATAACATCATTATAATACATAATACATAAATTAGTAACTTATTTCAAAATACAAATAAAAAAAAAACTACGGAACCTCTATTAAAAAATCGCAACGAACTTTACCAATTTTGTTTTAATAGTGTAATTGTGAGCGATACATTAATATTACGGGTAAATTATTTGTAGGCTTCGCATTTTATGCGTCAGAAGCCTAAACTTCTATATTCAAATCTATATGAAAAATATCCGTCCGTCCATCAGAAATAAAAAAATTTATGATGAAAAAACATATACTCAAAGCAAACCAATAGATTAACGCATAGACAACGGAGTCGAGAGGTGTGCGGAGGGGAGGCGACAGCGTGATATAGCTGAATGCAGTTTGCGTCACGGCGTGATAATGACGTCCTGATCGATTTCGGCCACAGGGACCGATCTCAAGGGAGGAAGTGTGCACAAACACAAATGTATTCTCTAATCCCTCAGTCTCATAATCTTTGGGATATAAAATCAGAATCAACTGCTTAACGTGCTTTTCGAGGCACGCGATTGTAGACACACCTGAATCCGGGCTGCCACAGAGAATTTTTTGACTGAAAAACTCAATAATTTTTTATCAGCCAGGATCTTGGGGTCTGCGAACTTATATCGATCTACTAGACCAACGAGGCAATGAGTCACGTCACGGTATACGGGACTGTCTTACCCCAATCGTGCGCCAATATGAACTCACGACCATTGAAGTGATCACGACCATGCTATTCACCAAGCTCGTTAAAAGCACTAAGAAGATTCTGGTTATAATAAAGCTGAAAGGAATTTTCACAAAATAATTCTACACTCGGAATCCGTTCACAAAAAGTGTTTTGTATATTTCAGGACGTTTCGTGCCTATCATAATAAAATTTTTAGATATTCAGGGAATGGCAATAACATTACTTACGGACTACTACCGAATAACACCTTTGTTATGAGTATTTGACGTGGTCCAAGTCACAGCGGACCTAGACAAAGGCTCGACTAATTGTCAGTTTCGTTTGTGGAGAAGTCCAAAATGGAAATTAAATTTGACCAATTGACGAAACGAAATGGATAATTTAAGCAAATACCAAGTTCGAAATTGCTTCGACGATTTAACTGCCCTATGAACTTTGTATTCCCCCTAAGTATCATTTTATTCTAAAACAAACGAGTGCGATCAATTCAAATATTTTCAGCTTGTCGGTTTGTTACGCTCTTGTACTTTGATATGCTCACTAACTCTTTTACTTTACATTAACCGGATTGTCAAATGGGTGGCCTAATGACAAGAGGTCACCATTGCCCTTAGACCATTGGCCTGCAGGAAATATGAACTATCAGCCAAATAAGATTGTAAGTCCCTTGTTCCTGAAATTACATTAAGTCACTCACTTTCCAAATCGGAGCAACAATATTAAGCATTACTGTTTGGCGTTAGGATATATGATGAGTGAGTAGAACTTACTCAGGCGGGCTATCTAAACTTTGTGGTAAGTTTCCATATTAACAAACCTAGACAAATTAATTATTGTCTAAAACTCTTGAATAAGTAGGTAATATTTATTTCTTTTTTTACAAATTTTGTGGTTATTAATAATATAAATATTAATAAAGCAACCTTCCAACACAGAACAGCGGAAAGTCTCGTGGTTAATTTAAAACCGGCCCGAAATATTTATCATCTAGGCCCATCTAGGTTTATCTAGCTCGGTGTTCTAGTGGTTAACCCAGAAGCTTGGGGAGCGAGGTCTCAGAATCCATATTTCATGCCTAGTATTGTGGTCAAAAGAAATTCATCGAGTTTGGTCGAGAATTTTTTAGTAACGGCCTGGAATCTGGAAGTTGCCGTATTATCCGCGTTGAAAGGAAGTAAGCCCGTTGGTTCTGTTCCTGAACTGTTTCAGGTCGTATCAGATTTACCATTGCAATCGATGATAAAGTCAGGGAATGGCACTTGTCTTGGTACACACATATAATCAGCCTATAAATTTCCCACTGCTGGGCTAAGGCCTCCTCTCCCGTTGAGGAGAAGGTATGGAGCATATTCCACCACGCTGCTCCAATGCGGGTTGGTGGAATACACATGTGGCAGAATTTCGTTGAAATTAGACACATACAGGTTTCCTCACGATGTTTTCCTTCACCGCCGAGCATGAGATGAATTATAAACACAAATTAAGCACATGAAAATTCAGCGGTGCCTGCCTGGGTTTGAACCCGAAATCATCGGTTAAGATGCACGCGTTCTAACCACTGGGCCATCTCGGCTCACATTTGTGCACTATCTCTTGTTCGATATTGCGACCAATTTTATCTTTCCGCTCTAAGTTCAAAACTTGGTCCTGACTATAAGGAAGAATGTAGTGGGGCTGTTGAGTACCAAAACTTACAATATCCAATTTTAAACTCGTGTAAAGTTCCTCTGAATGACTACTGTAATGCAAACAATGTTAAACCCTCTACTTAGTGAAATAAGGTCGGATATACCGTAACAACTTACCCACAGAAGGTGGTTATTCCAAATGACGGTCATATATCGGACTGTAAAGATTCTAGAAGTTTCTGTCTCGTGAGAAGTAAAATGAAGCAGGCTGTTTATTACATATGGCTGTTAATTTTATATTAAAATGGATAGTTTTGCGTTGATTAATTAAACAATTGAAATTTATAATCAAAAACTTATTTAAATAAAAATTATTCTTTTTGTTGATTGATGAAAAAATACCATCATATAGGAAATTAAATTCTGTTTCGGAAAGAAATGCCCAAACCTGAGTAGGAACCGATCCAAGAAAGTCTGCTAGATTTGTATACTCCTTTTTATTAAATAATTGTTGACAATTGAACATACATATATTCGATCAACACAGATCATCATTTACGTTACCAAAAATCACGTGCAAATGTTCCTTAACATATTTTTTTAGGTCTATAATTGAGAATTTTTAAACTTTTTTGTGATAACGTTGTGAGAGTGAATTAATTTTCCTAAAAAAAATTGGTGAGTTCCAGAGATAATAATCTTATTACCTTAAACTTTATACTGTAGGTAGAATTAAAAAAAAAGTCTCAATGTAAATAGTTACAAACACGACGACCTCCGTGGTCAAGTAGTGTCTACACCGGTTTTCATGGGTACGCCACTCCGAGGTCCCGAGTTCGATTCCCGGCCAAGTCGATATAGTAAGAGTTCATTAGTTTTCTATGTTGCCTTGGGTCTGGGCGTTTGTGGTACCGTCGTTACTTCTGATTTTCCATAACACAAGTGCTTTAGCTACTTACATTGGGATCAGAGTGACGTATGTGATGTTGTCCAATATTTATTATTATAATAATTATTGCGATAATGAAGTTAATTGTATAGCAAGGTTCAGTGACCTTTGCGCTTAACAATTGCATTGAATTGTTATTTGATAGCTGCTGCAATGTAGTATTGTTTATTATGCAGGAAGAACCTTATTATGCAAGGATACCGATGTAGGAGGAATTCTGAACCACTAAAACCCCTGCGATGACCCTTCTATGCAACTATGGGAATGGTTACAGGTTTGTTTTTATATAACACGATTATGGCCTCTCCTGTCTGGTACTCCGCACGCTTCTAATAACTCTCTTTGGGAAAGGGGCGAGATTCGTCTCAAAAAAAATTCTACGTTAAAGTGATACCTGCGTACTATCCCCTATGTTTTTTATTTTAATTTAACGACATCCACGGCTCCTAGTTGTCCGCGCCTTTTTTTACTTTCTACTTTAATACATTTTGGCGTTTTATATTTTATATCCTTACTGAACATCAGCAGATCTTCGCTGGACTTTAAACTAGTCGTCTTCTTTAAGACGTGGCTCACACTGACTTATATACATGTTTTTTTTTTTACTTTTATCTATTTGCCTTCTATACCAAACACAAATCGTCTCGAACCCGAACTCTTCAGCAGTGTTCTTGTATTTGGTGACACTTATCTCAGAAGGAGAAAGTAATCTCGAACCCCATCCCACTTTTTGAATTTAAAACGGTCCATATTATAATGTTAAGTTGGTTGCCCTCATTTTAAAGGCTTTTTGTTCTGATTTATGATATATTTAGGGAGCCCAAACAAGTTAAAGTTTCAGCTGAACAGGTTAAGCCTTTTACCAATCTGCAAAGCAAGATTGGTAAAAGGCTTAACCTGTTTCATTCATTTCGTTTCATTCGATATTATCAGCTGACTTTCTGCATGTAAGATTTCTCATTGGTTCAATTTTACACGGTTAACTCTGCTAATCAGACAAGTAGCTGACACGATCCGTGTAGCGACCGTCGTGTTAATAGTTCATCATGGCCAGTGAAATATCGTAAAGTACCGTTCAATCATGCGTCCAGTACACCACGATGAGGTAACTGACCTGTAACCCAACCACAACGTAACTTCGGTAACGTATTATAAATGCACGTCTTTATGAACTCGAATCTATTGTATATTGTGGCATTGTCTAAAACCTATTGAACAATGAATTTTGTCAACAATATATTTGATGAAAATCTATTTGATCAAGCATAGTAGTTGATAGTTACATTATCCTATAAATCAACCCTTATTAGCTGTACTGTTCAATATTATATAAAATATTTAGGGAGCAATATCATCATATTACACCCTGTACAAGATAGCTTGATCTTTTTGACAGATGTAAATTTTTCTGATCGACATAACTTTGCAATGACGAACATATTATTTTCTTAATTTAATGATTTTAAAAATTGTAAAAGATTAAAAAAATAATACATATAATACAAAAGTTCCTAACGATTCAAGCGTTATCCGAAAATTTTAAGACTTTTTCTATTATATATTATTGCTTCAAATTAAAATTTAAATAGAAACAAAGAAAATAATAGACGCTTGTACAATGTTACATCGGTCGGACTGTAGGGACGCGAATAACAGGCAGTAACTGCTACAAATATCGATTACAAAAATCCTTATTAAAGATCATTGTTAAGTTATTGTTACGAACGGGGGTCCTTTTGGTTGGTGCCTCTTTGACTAGTGGTTGAGGTCTCTTTAGCTGGTATAACTCTTTTTAGAAAAATAAGTTAAAAAACATATTTAATTCTAATTTGAATTACGCATTCCATCATTCCATCGACTGTTATATATGTTATATTTTCTGTTTCTCATCACTAGCCCGTCTGTCAAAAAGATCAAGCTTACTTAAACAGGGTATACTAACCTAACAATTGCTACGTATTTTATACAAAATTTCGTCCATAAATAACAAAACCTCAGACAGTTTATGCCTCATTATATATTAGCAATTGTAAAATATTTCCAAGGAAAATCGTTCCACTTTTAAAATACCTGGATTGTATTGGCTAATCTCACCGCGAGTTGTAAAATAATTGACAGCCCTACATAGTACATGATACACTAATGCTGTCGATTTAACTAAAAATAATACTTTTTGAATTTAGAAGTTTTCGACATTCGAATGATTATTTTTTGAATTTAGAATCATTTGGTTTTACTCGAATGACTGTTTATTTATCCCAAATTAACTGTAGGATTACTTGATACTATATACGTAATACATACAGAGAAATATTTACTTACTAAATATGTGTTCATTGTACTTAAGTAAATATTGCTAGGAAACTACCTAACTGTCAAAGATAAGTTCAATGAACTTGAAATATAGAGGAGATCTTCGTGTTTAAATGTGGAAGTTCACTATGAAAAAATATATTAAGTTTTGACATTAAGGACATTGCTAATATTCAGTCTTCTATTTATTGAGGTTTTTGAAATTAGATCACCGATACTATATTTTTAAATTTCTGCAAGCAAAGCTTTACTTGGTGATTTGTGGAAGCCTGGGTAGGTATCATCCCCTTATCACATGTTCTACCGCCAAGAAATTATACATAGTATTGTTGTGTACCGGTTTGAAGGGTGAGCCAGTTCAACTACAGGCACAAGGGATAATATCTCAGTTTCCAAGTGTGTTGGCGTATTGGCGATGTAAGGTTGATTGTTTAATTTTTTTACGGCGCCAATGTCTATGACAGCGATGGCCGCTTAATAACCTAATCAACCTACATAAACCTACGTCTTAAGAAACAAAAAAGAGTCACTATGGCTTGTGCCAGTATTAATATGTGACGAAAGAAATATAGAAGTGACTACGTCACTTGCAGTTACTTTTCCTTAACGGTAGATTCTCATTTACTTGTGAAATTAACTGAAATACTTGTAAGAGCTTAATTTAATCATGTCTCCCCTCTGCCTCTCGTGTTCACTCCCTTACTGATATAATTACAACACTTAATATATTTATGATAGATTTAGATATATCGCAAAGTCAATCATTCTTGGGGCAAGGTATCCGTTTCTATGATAAAATTCCGCAGACATTTTTAACTTTGCCGTTTCATAGATTCAAGTCAATTGTAAAAATACATTGGTAAAGAAGGCATATTATTCGATACAAGATTATATTGATGATAAAAAAGCGTCGAGTTAATGCTTGTTGACTTCCAGGCAGGGGACATGACATACATATATAATTGTATTTAACTAACATGACTGTATTTTTAGATGTTTAAAAAGAGTAACTACTGAGTTTCTTGCCGGTTCTTCTCGGTAGAATCTACATTCCGAACCGGTGGTAGCTTTACTTAAAGTACTACTTGAATAAAGTATATTTCGATTTTGATCTTATCGTATTAGATCTCTATCTTAGTAGTGCAATACCAATGTATTAGCTTTCTGTCTTGCTTAAATCAGAACATTATTTTTCCTAGTTCAATACGCAAAGATAAATCTCATATACTCGTCCAAAAACAAGAGTAGGTATTAACCCATCAGATATTCTTCTGCCAATCAGCAATACTTATTATTGTTGTGTTTTGGCAAAAACAACAAAACGTTTTAGTTACATAGTTTAGTAGCGTATTGACGTTTTAAGGCATGGTTAATTTTTCGTCGATTCGAAATTAAAAAATCTAATAACAGAAATATTATTACACAAAAATTACAATCTTATCTCAAGTCTGCATTTTCGTTGTCAAACTAAAAATAGGTCAGTCCAATTCCACTTTTGTTATTGGATTACTATAAATAAAGGCACTCCTTTAAATTAGTAGCTATTAACGTTTCAGAGGGTTAGAATTGAAGAGGTATAACTTAATTTGAGGAGCTGTTTAACACTCAATGTATTGTTTGATTCAATTAAACATGGATGGAACATTAATTGTAACAGATTATATTAACGGTATCAAGCCTTTGATGGTGGGTGTTGAAATTAGTTATTCACTTGAATTAGGTATTTAAAAGTTCGCAATGGTTATCGTGAACTTAAGAATGGGCTGGAATTTTGGTAGCAGTTTTTACTGATCTTTTCTATGTATTTACGTAAGAATTATTACCGTTTATAAAGATATGAATTAAAAATCGTGGAATGGTAGCAAGAATGATAGCAGAATATTCCCGTCGAATCGCAATTCCTCTGCGCAAAAAAACGAACCAGCCCTCCTGTCACCAGTGGAGGCAATAAGGCGAGGCGTTATACTTTTAATGAAGCTTTTTGCACTACTAATCCGTGGGCCAAGTGTTTCAGCAGTAACTGATCTTGAAAATATTTATACATGTACAAGCTGCTCGTCCTGGCTTCGAATGGTTATAATAAGGGTCAACATAACACTTATATTAAAAGTTATATTAAAATTTCTAACTTTGGGATTGTACATGTAGGTACAGTGGGGTATTCACCATTGGAACCAAAACGATAGGTATTGTAGTTCAGCGGTAGAAAAGTGATGAGTAATACCTACCGAGTAGAACGAACGAAACAAAAAGTCCGATCACCAAAATATGGAATCGTCGCATGGCAAATATAAATGGTCATGGCATCACCAGCGTTAATATAACTTCACAGTGTAATAGTGACATCAACTCGTTTAAGATTGGTTTTACTTGGTGTTAGGGCTTGGTGCAAGTCCGTCTGGGTATGTACCACCCACTCTTCATCTATTCTACAGCCAATCAACTATACTTAGTTTTGTTGTTTTTTATTTTGGATGTGAGTGAGCCAGTGTAACTACAGGCACAAGGAACATAACATCTCAGTACCGTGGCACATTGGCGATGTATAGAAACTTTAAAGTTTCTTACTGTATCTATTGGCGGTGACCATCAAATGGCCCGTCGTACCTATCCATATAATAATAATAAAAAAATACATCACATCCATGACTTCATTATCCATATGGTTAGTGGTGACCACTTACCATCAGGTGCATTGGCAAATGCTACTCCACCTACCTGTGTTATAAAAAAAATAACATAAAATATGACTGAATTAATAATACGCGTGAAAAAACCGTCAGAAATGACAAAAGTAAACTTCACGCGTCGCTTTTAATTCCTACATATTCATCATGGAAATTACACCCCGAAATAAAAAAAAAACAGAGTGACTCCGGATGAATTTTTCATCTCGCGTTCGTGAGCGTTGAAAAGGGCATGTTTTATGCGTTAATTGGTTTAACCAATTTAGCTGTTCGTGAAAACTGGGCGTTTTAATGTGTTGTTGTTGGTGCATTGAATTTATATTCAGTATAAGTATATTTAATAATAATAATTATGAAGATATTTAGTTTTTAATATAATAAGAATATTTTTATTAATAATATTGTAATTTTAAAAATTTCAAATGTATTCATTTTGTTGACTCCAATTACAAATGAAGCTCTTGTTAAGTTAGTATTTATATTTATGGGTTACTTTAACGTCGCATCGTATTGGACGGCAAGATTTTTTTTTATAGTTGATAGGCTGTCGTGTATATAGGCGACATGATGGCAAGTGGTCGGCAACGCTCATAGACATTGGTACTGTACGAAATATTAACCAATGCACCACCAACCTTGGAAACTGAGATGTTATGTTCTTTGTGCCTGTAGTTACACTGGCTCACTCACCCTTCAAGCTGAAACACAACAATTTATTCTGAGTGTTGCTGTTTGTTGGTTGAATATCAGACGGACTTGCATAAAGCCCTACCACCAAGTTAAGATTACAGAGCAGTGTTGCAAGCACAAAAATATAATATTAAATTGATGTCAATAATTAACTTTTCAATTTAATTTAATAGTGACGACATCGCCAGGATCGAAATGATACATTTTTTAAATACATCAACTATATAAAAGTTATGTTATGTTAATATACTTTATTGTACACCACAAACAAAAATACAGAAATATTGGGATTACACAGACAAAAAAAAAACAAAAAAAAAATACTCAAAAAAAAATATAACCAATTATTTTATATGCTGTACAATGGGCGGACTTATGGCTAAATAACCATCTCTTCCAGACAACCCAATCGGAGAGAGATTTGTTTAAAACCATCGGGGTAGGCGGTGCAGTCATAAACTTACATTCAAATATCTACACACTAATACTTGTACTTAATACATATAGAAATATATATATTATATATGTATATTTATTATATACTAATATATATTTAAGTTAAATATATGTTATATATAACGAAATTAATTAAAGTCGTCTAAATTATTACTTAGGTAATAGTTATTTACAGCATTTTGAAAAGGTGAAATGGATGAAATTTATTTTTTATTTATTTATTTATAGATTTTCGAAACACCATCGGCATATTCACAATTTTTTAAGAAAAAGTAGGAAATAAATTCATGTACGGTGTGATACAGCACTACAGGCGTTTACGTTATACATTTTAAATAACAAAAAAAAAACAAAACCCTACACTCCTACATTAATATATCTTTAAAATAAAAACAAAAATGTGAAAGAACAAAAAATAATAATAAATTACTCTAAATTAAAAAGAAATAGAAATATAACAAAAAAAAAAAAATATCTTGACACTAATAATTGAGCAAAGAGTCTATTTTTTTTCTTAAAACTATGGCTGTTATGGCTGTATATATCAGTGTCATGAGAGGCGATATCATTGTAACCGCTCATATATCGGATCGCAGGCGAAACCTTCCCTACATTTGTACGGAATCTAGGAATAGCGAAGGTGCTTTGAATTGGGTGACGCGGAATCGTTAGAATATTATATAAGGATATATAAGTTACTATTAGACAGTCATGAAATGCGTTATAGTTTCTTAATAATATATAGGATCAGCGACCTTGAAAACTAGGACGTTATGACCCTTGAGCCTGTAGTAGCACCGTCTCACTCAACCAACCCACCCAACTGAAACCGAGACACAACAACACTAAATTTTGCTGTTTAGCAGTAGAATATGTGTTAATCAAAAATATATTTAAAAAAAAAATAGCAAAATAAAAATGATTTGTGAATTTTTGTATTGCAAATTATATTTTTATAAAAAAAAACTTCAGGTCTTAGCTTTAAGCAAGTGTTAGGCTATATTGAATAAATATTTTGACACTGGCTGTGATACGCAACAGCTGCCCCAGTTGAACATAGGGTAGTTCGTTCTGGCCAAAAAAGAAAAAAATTAAGACAATATTCTAAGCTTCAGCAAAGCATGTATTTAATCAAGAAATGTAACACAAACATCTAACTGCGTTAATACGTCTGAATTTAAATATCTTCTGACGGGTAGGAAACTCAAAGAAACGCAACATCTCTTAAATTAATTATGAAAGACAGTACGAAATTACATTTTAATTAACCTTCCTACATTACTCGGTGCTGTTTAGCAGGAGTAATAAATATATACAATAAAAGGACCCTAGCACCACGTCCATCTCATTAAATGTCAGTATCAATTAAGGCTGTAGCGGCATTAGGATTAAATGCGGTAGAACTTCTGCTAATAAGGATTTTTCATACTGGTATATTATGACGTCATAAGGTCGTAATAAACCTTTTTGGACGAGTTTGTATCCATATTGTATGCGTTTATGAGTATGTTTGAGTGTTTGTATGATTCCACTAGCAGTTTGTAAGGCATAGAGGTAGAATTGCAAATAAATTTTACAATTAGCAAATGTTCACCAAATATAAGAGCCGAGATGGCCCAGTGGTTAGAACGCGTGCATCTTAACCGATGATTGCGGGTTCAAACCTCGGCAAGCACCACTGATTTTTCATGTGCTTAATTTGTGTTTATAATTCATCTCGTGCTCGGCGGTGAAGGAAAACATCGTGTGCATGTGTCTAATTTGAACAAAATTCGGCCACATGTGTATCCACCAACCCGCATTGGAGCAGTATGGTTGAATATGCTCCTAACCTTCTCCTCAAAAAGGAGAGGAGGCCTTAGCGGGAAATTTACAGGCTGTTAATGCAAAATTAATGCACCAAAAATGTTTTCACTTTAAAAAAATAGGCTATTTCATACAATTTCTCATTTCATTTAGATATCCAAAATGTCATGGCTCAAGTTTGTTTTGGCTTACTTACTGTTTTAACGGAATCATAAATACAATATTGATACTTGACGGTAGGTCACCGAGTTTCGAAATTGTTGATAAAAAACCTTATTTTCAGGGGAGTCCCTTCTATGAAAGGAAGATGAATGGACTTGTTATTCAGGCCGCTGCGCCGTTCAGTAAAGTGGCTAGGCGTTTAATTTAATGGCTAATAAATAGTTGACTACGATATACACTGCTGGGTTTTCCTAGTCGACTCCTGTTAAACAGCTGGAGAGATTTTGATGTCATTTTTCTGTGTGTGTTGAGTGGGTTACTGGATAGTGTAGCCAATGTATTCGGGTTACACGGTTTATTTATATTTTACATTTGTTTATTTATTTTTAATAAAATAAAAATATTTTAATTTTACCCTTCAATATAAAATGACGTATATTAAAAATAGGCTGTTTTCGAAAACGAATATGAATATTACTCTTAATTTTCGCAATTGACTTTTATGTTATACATAAGTCATATTATTTTCCCAACAACCAGTATTCAAAAATTCTACCGATCGCCCAAAAAATAAATTAAAATGTCTTCTGTGGCTCCTCTCCTTTGACTTGAACTTTATCAGTGAGGCGTCCCTCGATGCGTGGTGTACGCGTTTTTGCACCCACGTACCCTGGGTTAAAAGGGCCTGATCGAGTTTTTCGCCAGACCATTATGCATTATTATTATTTGGACATGAGTCGGGTATTGTTAAATGTGATCAGGGTTGGGATCTAAGGCTTTGTTTGTTTAAGAAATACTCACAGATACGCGAATACTTTAGTTTTGTCTCTTGTGTGATTTCCTGCATGATAAATAACGTTGATATTTGCTTCATAGATATATTGTTTAAAGCCATAATCATTTGTCGTGATTAATGGCATATGTGTTGAGTCTTCGACAAAATTAGTATGTTAGTAGTTATTTTCGGATTGGCATTTGTTTTGTGGCTTATGGCATAACGTGGTTACATTATGCCATAAGTTTATTAAATATTAGGTGTTAAGGCTTTGCGAAACAGCGATATTTAGTATAGTTGTGTTTCGGTTAGAAGGGTGAGTGAGCCAGTCAACAGCAGGCACAAGGGACATAACATCTCTCAAGGTAGGTGGCGTATTTGGGCGATGTAAGGAGTTTTTAATACTTCTTACAGCGCCAATGTTTTTTTTTTTATGTTATAGGTGGCAAACGAGCAGGAGGCTCACCTGATGGAAAGTGACTACCACCGCCCATGGACATCTGCAACACCGGGGGGCTTGCAGGTGCGTTGCCGGCCTTTAAGGAAAGAGTACGCTCTTTTCTTAAAGATTCCCAAGTCGTATCGGTTCGGAAAAACCGCCAGCGAAAGCTGGTTCCACAGAGTGGTTGTGCGAGGCAGAAAATGTCTTAAAGATCGCGCTGTTGTGGATTTTCGAACATCTAGGTGGTGTGGGTGATGTGTGTGGTGAATGTCTATGGCGTCATATTTATTTGTCCGTCTATTTATGACATAAAAAAACCATCAGGTAAATATCGTTTCATTTATTTTCAAGTATAAATTAATGCTTACACGCAAAACATTAATAATACGAATTATTATAACCCAGTGCCGAGTTTAAGCTAAGAATATTAGATAAGGCGCTTGTCTGTATACGAGAAAAATATATTCATAAGGATATATTAATTAAAAAATAAATTTTTATATACAAAATTTCGTGTCGTGGCATGCTTACCGTGAAATGTATGGTCATCAAAACTGATTCAATATGTAAAATTTCGACTCCGTAGGCTAAGGAAGTGGTTATAATTAGGCTTTAAAGATTTAACATATAATAACTAATAAAACATTCCAAATTATACGCCAGTAGTGCATTGGTTTTCGGACCGCATAGCGATGTAAAAAGTCGCTGGTTCGATCGTGACTCTTGAGCTATTGTCATCCCCACTTCTAGCCTTAAGCTTAATGGGAGGGGTAAATAGGAAAATCAGTAATTCCATAAAATTCGGCATCGCTACTAAAAAAAATATCGTTCAACAAAATTTAATAAAAAAAAAACTGTTCAAATTAATATCAATTGAAGTGGCCATTAAGTACAAGATTCTGTTAATTTAGTAAATCTTCGTAGAAACTCTAAAGATGCCAGTTTTAACCTCAAGCTATAACACGAAAATCCGGTTTAATCCAGCAACAATTAGGTCGCTACCGAATTGATCCTTTTTAAGGTTTTGTGAGGCTCTTTTAAATAAGTTATTCAGTCGATTGGCTTTTAAAATACTTGAAGAAAATTTACTTATGAATTAAGACTTTTTTGCTTATGATATTTTGAATTGTTTCTCTTGATTCACCTTGAATTTATTTGATATTAGTTGTCGCCCGCGGCTATGCTCGTCTTTTAGGAGTTGATCGTGAGGTGTCCTTTCTTCACGTCAAATTTCATTGTATTTTATTAAATGGTTTCGTCGTGAAAAAACAACAGTCAGGTAGACAGAGTTACTTTCAAGTTTATAATATATATTTAACAAAAATATTGCTTAATATTTATTTACAATTTTGTAATGCTTAGTTGAAGAAGTTCATTATCGTCTACATATCCAGGGAGGATGCCTTTAAGGGAGGGGCATTTGTACCGTTTACTTTAAGTCAGTCATATGTCGCATCTGGTCAAGGGTACAGACACTCAACGGCACGAAAACCGTGCCTACGGTTGTGAACTTGACTTTGGTGTTGTTCGGCGTTACCTTCAGCGCGCTTTCGACAGAGTCTTGAAGGCATCGATGGGGTCGCGGCAGAATACTTGCTACAACACATTTACCGAGACAGGTCACGGAACTGTCCTACCGTTCCTGAAGTGCTGAGTGTTATCATTCTTATTTTGATTACTTTGTGTGTTAACCTAATAGCATTCGGTGCCCTTTTAAATCAGCAGAGTCGGACTGGAAAGGTCAAAGACGGCCCTTCGGCCCTTTTTTTTCTCTTACGCAGCGAGTTTAATTGCAGTGTGATCGAGGACCGACTCTAACAATTTGCGTATCGTATTGAGGGTATATAGGACGAGTGCAGGACACTCCAAATCTTGCCCTCCCCAAATTTAGCGTTCTGGGCCGTCGCTCCATCGCGCCCCTCCTCATAGCCGGCACTGGATAAAAGAACTTTGTTACTAAAGCAGACTTAATTTTTTCAATTACCCATTATAATAATTATGTTTATTAATTAGAATCCATATTAATAAATAACCTTTTAGTTTTTATTTATAATAATAAACCTCTGCATCATTATTATCAAGCAACGAGCGTGCAGTCTATCCGTTACATTAAAAGCTAAACGATTTTATGTTTATATTTGTTTTAATATTTTCTATCAGTGTGAGCTTTTCTATCTATTTGATATTTATTCTATTTTTAAAGTTCATTTATTTAATTTTTTTTTTTATTTATTTACCAGTTGCAGTACAGCTTCATGTAATTCTGATTTAACTAAAGGTTGACTAGTAAAGCATGCCTTCGGGCTTAAGTCCAACATATTAGAACTACAAAATTGTGTCAATCAATAAAATATTTGTTTAAATAATTAAAAAATAAAATTGTGTCCGGCACAGGACATACATTAACAGCCTGTAAATTTCCCACTGCTGAAGGTTCCCTTTGAAGGTTTGGAGCATTTTCCACCGCTGCTCAAATGTGGTAGATTTTTTTTTAAATTAGACACTTGCAGGTTTCCTCATGAGGTTTTGGTTCACCACCGAGCACGAGATGCATTATAAACTCAAATTAAGCACATGAAAATTCAGTGGTGCTTGCTTGCTTGAACCCGAAATCATCGGTTAAGATGCAAGCGTTCCAACCACTGGGCCATCTAGTCACGGGACGCCCAACAAAGCGATGAATGTATAAAACAATATAATTGTAAAGTTGATCGTGATGATGTAATTCTAAATAAAATAAACACATTTTTCGTTGGTTACGTAATTTACACACTCACACGGTGAAGTTAGGAAATATAAATGTATACGATTCACGCATACACACAGTGATCAGCATATGAGAGCGTTATGCCGTTTGACGTAAAGGCGTACGAGTCGGTTTCACCCCCAACGTGCCCCAAAATATTGGACATCACATACATTACTCTGATTCCAATGTAAGTAACTAAAACACTTTTGTTATGGAAAATCAGAAGTAACGACGGTACCACAAACACCCAGACCCAAGACAACATATAAAACTAATTAACTTTTTCTACATCGACTCGGCCGGGAATTGAACCCGAGACCCCGGAATGGTGTACCCATGAAAACCGGTGTAAATACTACTCGACCACGGAGGACGTCGTCCAATAAATGTTTCATCATCCCATTCCTTCTTCAGTTATTCTTTTGTCTGAAATATTTCTTACCCATGACGTGAATCAACTATCTGCACCCTGCTTAAAAGCACCTAGATTTATAACAGACAATTATTACGCAAAGTTAAAATGGATATAGTTTTCGATAACGTGTAAACAGGACCTTATCTGAGACGTCACAATGGATAAACTATCGAAGTTCGACCGCAATGGTCTCGTATCGGCAATATAACTTGTCTACGGTCAAAAGATCAATTTGCTTTTAAATCAATTTCGGTAGCCTTATCAGTTTTGGCTGCTCGTATCGAAGATGTGGTGATCTCAAATTTGACATTTCACGGAGGAAACTCGGTTACTGTAATATAATGTTTTCTTTTTCTTCATAAAATGAAAATATCTTCGGATATAATTTTATTACAAACTAATTTATTATTTTAGCATTTGGCTTACTTGGTAAAAGTACCACCCATTCATCAGATATTCTACCACCAAACAGCAGTACTCCTTATTGCTGTGTTCCGATTTGAAGGGTGAGTGAGCCAGTGTAACTACAGGCACGAGGGACATAACACCTTAGTGTAGGTTGGTGGCGCATTGGTGATGTAAGGAATGGTTAATATTTCTTACAGCGCCATTGTCTATGGGCGGTGGTGACCTCTTACCACCAGTAGGCCCATTTGCTCGTCCGCCTACCGAAATAATAAAGAAAAAAATAAACTCAGGCCCTGAAGTCTTAGCCGTGGGACAGAATTAATAATTATAATACTTATACAGGGGGAACTCTGTTCTTATTGATTTCAATTCAGTTTCTCGATCAAGAAACGTTGACAACATTGATACGTCATTTTGATACACGTGTCCTTGTAATTGGAGCGAAGTTCTTACACGCGGCTTATAGTATGAACTGGCAGACTCGTGAGACGTAAGCAAAAAGCGTTCTGCCCTCTCTATTTATATAGAGAGGGCAGAACGCAGGAAAAGGTTATCCTTTTCCTCTCTTTCTATCAAAAAAAATATTTTTTTGTTCTAGTTTTAATTCACAAGAGTATTTAAATAAAAAAAAATGTCATTTTCATTTTATAATTCTCGAATGTTATTATTTTTTTTGTCTGTTATTTAACACAATATATACAGCGACAGCAACTTCGTCCCATTGGGTGTCAATAATGCTTATCACATTCTGATATTCCTCGCTCGTATTCTGCGGTGAGTTTCGAGTTTCTTCTTACAGAATATCTCAACTAATCTTATACTCACTAAAAACCACTTCTCTTCGGGCGTATCACGAGGTTGCATAAAGCCTGCTTGCTTGTGGCATAATTGCTTATTACTAAATTTTAAATCAATGCCTATATTTTATGTTAGTGTAATGGTGATTAAAAATGAAAATAAAAAATAATTTTGTAATAATAATAATTAAGATTTAAATACATTTTAAATTGTATTGATAACATTGATATTAAAAAATACGCTAATTTGAGTCGTCAATTCATTATTGTGAATCATGTGATTCGTATCATCCTCCTGACCTTATCCCAATTTCACTTGGGGTCGGCGCAGCATGTCTTCTTCTTCCATACTTCTCTGTCGGACGTCATCTCACAAGTAACATTCTTTCTAACCATATCGCCTTTCACACAATCCATCCGTCGTTTCTTCGGTCGTCCCCTACCTCTATATCCATCCACATCCATTCTCAAAACCTTTCTCACAACATGGTCCTCATTCCTTCGCATAACATGCCCATACCATTATACCATGACAGCCGGTTTGATTCGTACTGGGGCTTATATTAGTGAAGGTAGGAAGTTCCTTATAGAACACTTTTTCCTGAACCAGCAAGGTGTTGACATATAAGGTATGATATAATTTTGTGACAAAGTATGATTGTTATTGCTTGTTGTGAGCCGAGATGGCCCAGTGGTTAGAACGCGTGCATCTTAACCGATGATTTCGGGTTCAAACCCAGACAGGCACCACTGAATTTTCATGTGCTTAATTTGTGTTTATAATTCATCTCGTGCTCGGCGGTGAAGGAAAACATATCGGCTATCTTTCTTCATTTTCAATTATTTCGTTGATGATTATCATCAATTCCGATGTTTCACATCTACCGGGCGTCCCGTGACGGCCACAGTTTTTTCTATAAACAATTCTAAGGTACTCTTCTCTATAGTAAATCATAGTATATATACTAAGTGAAAACAGTGAACCAACAAACCCAGGCACCATTGAATTTTCATGTGCTTAATTTGTGTTTATAATTCATCTCGTGCTCGGCGGTGAAGGAAAACATCGTGAGGAAACCTTCATGTGTCTAATTTCAACGAAATTCTGCCACATGTGTATTCCGCCAACCCGCATTGCAGCAGCGTGGTGGTATATGCTCCAAACCTTCTCCTCAAAGGGAGAGGAGGCCTTTAGCCTAGCAGTGGGAAATTTACAGGCTGCTAATGCTAAAATAAATGTTAAATTATGGACAATATATTAATTGCATTTTTTCAATTATCAAGATACAAATTTATATTATAACGCTAAAACAAATATTCGTGCTTAAAATATTCTCTTATTGTCTTATATCCTCAAATAGAATACTAAGTATGTAACATATATGTACCTCAAAATATTAAAAACTAATAAGGAAATAAAAAACCTTCTTAAAATATTCTAACGTAACGTGTTAAGTCACTGTAAATAAATCTAACGCGCGTTCATACTACTGAGTAATTCCTCGGCTATATTGAATATAACAAATTCCTTCCGACCATAACCAACAGCATCGAACCTTTATTGTAATATCTTTCCTTTTCCTTTCTGAATCGTGAGCGTATCGTCCGTAAGATCTTCTCGTGATCACATTTTCCATATCATTTCATGTATCCTTTTTAAACATTTCGATATAATTGTTAATAATAAATATTTTCCTTTATGTACTTCGCACCCTTCCTTCGACCGATCTACCCTTCTCACGCATCAATCATATGGGCTCATTAGTGGTGAAAATTATACAAATATCTGTATAAAATGTACATAAGTCTATTATACAAAGGTCCCTTTACAGTTAACTATAATAAGTGAAAATGAAATTCACGCTCGTCACTTCGATATAAATTTAAGCGGGAAATAGCGAAGCGATTACTAAATGTACTAAAACCTCCGAAACGCACTGCATATTTTATTATTTTATTTATGAAGTTATTTTAGTTAGGCATTATAAAAAAAAATTAGTAAGTAATTTATTGAAAAAAAAAATATTTATTAAGTTTCTTGCCGGTTCGTCTCGGTATGTTCATTCCAAACAGGCGATAGACATTCCTTTAAATCTGGTCACTTATAAGAAACTACTTGAGAATTGTTTGATGTTGACCATTTGGTTATGTTTTAATCTTAAATTTCAAATCAAATACCCGTACAATTAATTCAACTGAAATTATTAATAAGTTCCCAATAAACTATAATTCATGTTAATATTATGTGTAAAATATTTTTTATAAATAAAATTAATATAAATATAAATGCAAAAGTTTTTAACAATATAATTTACGAAACAGTTGTGAAAATCTTGGAAAAACATATGTTTTTATACAAAAACACTACGAGTGTTCATGTTTTAGATTAAGTAATGTTATGAGCCGTGTGTATTACTCTGATAAACATCATAAATATAATTATAGTTTTGCTGTGAGCGATTTAAAAAAGGCCTTCCGTGGGTGTTGGCTGTTAATTGCTCATAAATTTTTAAAACTTTTGAATTATTGGTAGGCTTTGTGCAAGACTGTCTGGATAGGTACTAAACACTCAGATATTCTACCGCCAAACAGCAGTATTCAGTATTGTTGTGTTCCGGTTTGAAGGGTGAGTGAGCCAGTGTAACTACAGGCACAAGGGACATAACATCTTAGTTCCCTAAGTTGGTGGCGCATTGGTGATGTAAGGAATGGTTAATATTTCTCACAGCGCCATTGTCTATGGGCGATAGTGACCTCTTACCATCAGGATCTATTTGCTCGTCCGCCTACCGATATCATAAAAAAAAATTCTTACATCGCGCCATTGTCTATGGACAGTGGTGACCATTAGGTGATCCATTTGCTCGTTCTACATAATAAAAATAAAATGAATTCACTTGTTTTAATATTATACAAACATTATTAATAGAATACACTGAAGTCGTGCACAAATGTAATGAAATTTTGATGTTAAAGGGAATTCAAACGCAACGTTGCGACAAAACACATCTGGTTCGATAATATATTGAACACTGCGAGTAACTTTTGAAAATATCAGGATATTTGAATACGAATACTCTGTATTAAATGCAATATTATTGAATTTTATATAGAGCTCTATGATATAGTAGAGTACGTGATTTTGAGTTATTTATAATATTGGGGTTCGAAATTTAAGAGTAATGATTAATTCTAATTTATTTTAATATTCAACAGAACTACAGTAAATATAATAAATTATCAAAACAATTTTTTACATTTATTGTAGAGAACTCTATTCGCAGCCTACTCGCGGCGACGTCGAGCAACCTATCATCGAGATAGCGGTGACCAACACCTATGGAGATATAGGTCGACGAGCAGCTGGGAGACACGGGATCCGGATCCAATAAATCACTCAATCCAGATGAAGGGCGCTGAGACGTCCTTGATAAAAAACATATCATCAAACTACTGCACTATATTCCCAAGAAACTTGTTACGAAATATGTTTGATACCTAGATGAAACACTATCTGACTAGCACTCGGCGCCATGTCGATTCCAGGTCGCATGGTGAAGTATGCCACTGGTTCCTCTGAAGTGACTGATCATCCTCAATGTGTACAGCATGTTACTGGTGACATCAATACATTGTCTCAGTTCACACCAACCAAAGTTTGGCTTCGGTTGGTGTGAACTGGGAAAGTGATTTTTTTTTTTTTTATATTAGAGGTGGCAAACGAGCAGGAGGCTCACCTGATGGAAAGTGACTACCACCGCCCATGGACATCTGCAACACCGGGGGGCTTGCAGGTGCGTTGCCGGCCTTTCAGGAAAGAGTACGCTCTTTTCTTGAAGGTTCCTAAGTCGTATCGGTTCGGAAAAACCGCCGGCGAAAGCTGGTTCCACAGAGTGGTTGTGCGAGGCAGAAAGTGTCTTAAAAATCGCGCTGTTGTGGATTTTCGGACATCTAGGTGGAAAGAATTATAGGTTAAGGACAATTACACTATCAATTAGAAGTTCTTGGAATAAATGAAACATGTAAGAGACTTTATATTTTTTTCACGGAAAATAAAAGTAGGAATGGAATAGGTATTTGTGTATCACACATATTTATATATGTTACTGTAAAAGCTCCAACTAAGGTAAATCTTAAGATTTTCCAGTAAAACCTAAGATTTACCGACATGAGTTGGTAAATGTAAGTATTTATTATAAAGGGACGACTTTGTCGGACTTTTGCCATTCCAACCTAACCTAACCTAACATCTAAATCCTAAGATTCACCAAGTGAATGATGGTAAAAGTTCGAATCCCAAAGTTTTATGGACATTTACCAATTATAATCGGTAAATCTTACGTTTTACTTGAAAATCTTAAGATTTACCGTAGTTCAAGATTTCACAGTAACATATACATCAATAAATAAGTGGTATACCACCCAGTGAGTTATTGGTTAATCACCACCAAACAACAATACTCAGTATTGTTGTGTTCCGGTTATAACATATTAGTTTCCAAAGTTGGTGGCGCATTGGCAATGTAAAGACCACTTACCATCAAGTGGCCCATATGCTTGTCTGGCAACCTATGCCATAAGAAATCCCTTTAGCAATATTTAAGAGCAGGCGGTGTCATATTCTTCTCGATCAAACAATGCGTTCAAAAACCTTATTTTTGATGTTTCCATAACGTTCGTTATTTCTTACTGAGCTATAATCTAATGGTTCTTGTAATTATTTTTAAATCATTATGATTTATGAGCTCGAATCTTTAAAACCGAATATTTTAAGCAAGTCATTGTAATTAATGTTCCATTATAAGAATAAGCTTCCTTGTAATTATCTCGTTAACGGCGAATTATTTTATGTCTGTTTCTAGAAAATTTCTTAAGACTTCAGGTGACTTGTGAGAACATTTAGAGGGTATAAAAATGGTAAATTGAATGAAAGCGGTATTAAAATCTTTGCTTAAAATTTTTGATAAGATTAGTCTCGCCGTGATATTCATTCCGTTTGCTTTTCCATCATTGTTAAAGAAAATTAATAAAGATAATTTTACATTTATATTAACATTAATCTATAGAAACAGTGCTAAGAGCCGGAGCTTTCAAGGAAAAAGCTGAAGCGATCAAACGATCCAAATATTTGTCTCATATTCCAAATTTAGTATTTGTCCTATTTGCGGTTGAAACAACTGGACCTTGAAGTAATAGTGCATAAACCATGATTAACAATATAACACCTCGTCTTATTGCTTCTATTAGTGACAGGAGAGCCGGTTAATTTTTTGCTCAGAATTGTGATTCAACGAGCAAATGCTGCCAGCATTCTAGCCAACATTACACAAATGATTTGCACAGTAACTATTTTTATTTTTTTATTTAAATCAAATTAAGGCCTTAATGTAAACATTGTATTTCATTTATAAACTTTTTTTTACTCGAAATAAAGCAATGTTTATAGTGAAAATAAATAAGCTATCACTTTAATTCGATGAGTTTTATATGTTGATCTGAAGTCTTAACGAAAGCTAAGGTCAATAGGGTTTTTTTTTTTTTAAATATAAATAAATAAATATAAATATTGGACAACATCACATACATCACTCTGACCCCAATGTAAGTAGCTAAAGCACTTGTGTTATGGAAAATCAGAAGTAACGACGGTACCACAAACACCCAGACCCAAGACAACATAGAAAACTAATGAACTTTTTCTACATCGACTCGGCCGGGAATCGAACCCGAGACCTCGGAGTGGCGTACCCATGAAAACCGGTGTACACACTACTCGACCACGGAGTTAAGAGGACAGTCCTTGCGGAACGCCAAAATAGCGCTTACTATTTTCAAAATATCTTAAAACTGGAGCATTGATTATGGATAAAAAAATACATTCAGTATCTCAATAGATATATCTCAAGTTTCACCGCATGATATTTATAAAATTTGTATCAATAACCTGATAAATTAATCGTCAACATCACTCCAAACACTGAAATCGACCTTTTCTATTAAGATTTTTTAAGCTATTTAGCGGCTGGTTTATACATGTATTTTTGGTTAAATGGGGACACAAAAGTGTAAATAATAAGTTCACCGTGTTCAATTTCTATTATATCTCACAATATTATAGTAATTTTTATTTAAATATTGCTTACTTTTTGGCATTCGTCGTCCATACATTTTAGTATGGAGAAAATAATTTGACGGTTTTGACTTATTATTCAACATCGCTGTCAATAAATTTTCAGTCCCTCCCCAGAGCCCAAGGTGAGAGCACGTCAATTTTTATTTCGAGCCGACTCTTATAATTTCGCAAAACGTCTACGCACACATAGACAAGTTAGCATAAGGGTGGGGCGCGAGTGTCGTGGGACACAATTGTTAATTTTTATGCTGCGGAGCTGAGTCTTCCTGTCAGGGACGATAAATGAGGACTCCACTGAAGTTTGGAATCCAATGCTATTCCCAAAAAAAACCGTAGTATTGGCTACATCAAGACGGCCACCATTTAAAGATATATTATAATTTTGCTTTCTAAAATTTGGTAGGGTAAAAACTACACATTTTGTTTTTTGAGTATTCAAAACTAAATTATTTACTGTAAAACAATCGTGTATCTGTGATAATGCACCGTTCACATCGTCATAGTCAGTTTTTTCCTGTCTACCTTAAAAATCAGTGAAGTATCGTCAGCAAACAACATTATATCACAAATACCTTTAACATAGAATGGAAGATCATTTATATATACTAGAAATAGAAAGGGACCCAAAATTGATCCTTGTGGAACACCCATTTATAACGTAGATCCAGAAAACTTAATGCCATTAATGAAAACTTGCTGGACTCTTTGACTTAAATATGAAGCAATGAGATCAAGAGCTTTACCTTTAATACCGTAGTATTTGAGCTTATAAAGAAGCGTCTCGTGTTCTACACAATCAAATTCTTTAGATAAATCACAGAATACTTCAATAGCATTCTGTGATTTTTGTCAAGCATCGTAAATATGTTTAAGAAGTGCTATTCTCGCATCAGTTGTCGAGCGACCTCTTGTAAAACCGAATTGCTCACTATGAAAAATAGTATTTATACCGAAATGGACGAGAAGTTGATTTAAAATATTTATTTCGAATATTTTATTTAAAAATAGAGTATTGAAAAAAAATATATTTAACTCCGTTATTTATATTTATAAAATTTAAGAAGTGATTATTTAATGTGTCTTTACTTTAATTTAATTCGGTATATCTACCGACCTTAAAATATCACGAAAATAATAATTATTATTTAGTTAGACGAAAGCAGTTGAAACAATAAAAATCATAATGAATATTTGGCATCTTAATGCACTCTGACCGCACCCTATGCTAACAAATAATTTATAATTGCGTTTGCGAGTGACAACCTTATAGCTAATACATTACTCGTAATTAAATGTATTTTTATAAATCCTACGTTATGAACGCGCAATGAAAATTTAATTTATTCGTTGCACCGAAAACAAGCAACTAATTATCTCCGGGGATGCGTACGATACACTGCACAATGCAACTGTATTATTGAAAAGTACCTATGTGTGTGTTCTAAAATTAATTCCCACGCTTACAAACTACGCTCTTAAAGAAGGGGTGTAGAATATTTAAGATAGCACTGGTTATATATTTTTTTGGTCGCAATCTCACAATACGTGCCAAATGAGTAGTAGTCTCTGATGGAAAATTATTACCATCGCCCATCGACATCCGCAATAGCAGGTCTGCTGGTCTTTGAGGAAAGATAAAAACCGTCAAATAATAAAAGTAAATATTCCTATATTTAAATAAAGATAGAAGAAGTAAAATAGAACTGTAAGTATTGATAAATTTCCGCTACACTTGTAGTTGGATATTTTAAAGGAGAGAACGGATAAGTCACGCAAATCCCTAGACAATGGAAGTCTCGGGTTTTCCTTTCCTTACCGAACATTCTAGAATAAGTTTAGTTTTCCGTGCTTTTGTAATTTAATTAATTTTGGAATTTATATTTTAACAAGATTCAATGATTAATGCGAATTCATATTTTAATAAGCTTAATGTATTTCTAAGAAAGTTCGGGACTTGGTATGTTACCTGGATAGATTTTATGTTTATCCGGCTCCGGTGAGGACCATGTAAACGTGGACGTAATATTTCTCAAAGTTCACACTTTTGTGTGAGCTAATCTAAGGTGTATTCGTTTTGAATAAGTTTAAAAAAAACGTTTTGAAATTTAATTTCAAAAGTTATCACAACTTAGGAACAGTTGTAACTTGTCATGAAATTAGATATAAAATATGTTAAAACAAAGTCTTAAATAATGACGTTAAAAACTTGTATGAATGCTTAATTAAAATATGTACGTATAAATATTTCCATAAAGTATTATAAATTTTCCGGGTAGGCAAATGACTCAATTCCACCTGATGGTAAGTCTTAGTGGAGTCCAAACGTGAGGACGACCAGTACAGTCAGGAAGATTGAATTGCACTAGCACAGCCTTAACGACCCGCAAGATGCCTTTTCACTCCTCGTTTGAAGAAAACAAGTTTATATGACGAGGGGAACACGTGTGCTGCAAACAAATACTATTTTTTTCTCATCCATGTATATTTATAATATAAAAGTGGATGTTGGCAACATTTATATTAAAATATTTTGAATTATCTTGCCACCACAAAAAAAAACAAAATCGAAATTTCTAGATTTTTGCCATGTCTTCATTTTCGGTCTGGCAGATTTTATTTTAAGAGTTATAAATATTATGATTTTTTCAGCTAATGACTGATGCATACAACACCTTAAATTATTAACAAACTTAAAATAGAAGGAATCAAATCAATTTTTAATAAAAAAAAAAATTGGTATACTTCCCCTTGATCCCACTAAATTTGAAGAGTTTTAGTTAACAGATGTTTTATTTTCATTCGCAGGCTTCCAATAGGACGTCGATGATTCTATTCCTGAAGCATTCACGCTTGCGTCAATGAAAACTAAACCAATCGCATCAAAGATACACGAATGTTTGTATTACAAACAAAAATAAGTTTCAATTTTTTTTCTATTAAAATTCAGAAATTCTGTTATCGCATCTCTTCGTATAAACTTGTTAAGAGGTGAATAAAATATTTTAAAGGTAAAATCGTAGTCAATTATTGATGTTCGAAGGCTTAATGCATCTCAATTCAATTTCTGTCTCAATTCCAAGTTACGAAATCAAGCAGGATTTATTTTTGACGCAAAACGTCGCGTTTTTTTTTTTTTATTTCGGACAAGTTATGATAGAGTTTCTCTTAGCGTTTGATGGCATTTGGAATGGCCTCACGCTGGTGTGCCTAATTGAAAATGGTTTCATATAACTGTCCTTACCTTCTAACACAAATTCAGGAAAGTACGAGAAGCGCATGTGACAACAATTCTGCGACCTGTCCAAAAACGACTGTCGCAGTGGGTTAGACCTCCATTGAAGCTGGTTGACTTGGCTCATGGGCCGAATATAATACGAATATTCACTGCGAAAAAGAAATACATATGTAGATAAAGATGTTCTTATATTTATATAAAATTAACACGCGCGATCGATTGAGCCATCATCACTGCCCTTGGTGATCATTGGCGTTAGAATATTCAAGTATTCCTTTACGTCGCTAATGTCCCACCAACTTTGGATACTAAAATGTCATGTCACTTGTTGCTGGAATACAACAATAGTATAATTGCTTAATGCTAGAATATATGATGAGTGAGTTATACCTCTCTAGCCTGGACACAAAGTCTTACCAACATATATAATCTTCATAATATCATTATTGTTAGTACTTATCTTATTTTTCAAGGAAATCTCAATATATTTCAGGATGATATATCGGGCATCCTATATCTATAATATAATAAAGGTAGACTTTTTGGTACTGTGCTCCATTGATTACAAACGAAAAAAATAAAAATGAAAACGCATCAGTAACGTAAACGTATGCATGTATAGTTACACGCTCGAGTAAGTTTATTTTACTAGTGCATTACGTTTACGTGCATTGGAAAGTAAATATTGATTTATGTAAATATTTTTTAAACGTAAGGCGATTTAAAGTTTTAAATCACTATTCGGAGGGCATTTATTGGATCCGTATGTTTACAAAGCCTGACCGCTGAACCGGTAAATTGTCGATGAGTTCTCGGCAGTAAGTGATTTTTCAGCAATAACTCAATTGATTTGAGGTCCGGCAATTATTAAATGTATTTCGAATGTGCCACGTATAATTGGACGTGCGACACGCACGAACGGATTTAAAGGTTGTTTTATATATAAACATAGGCGTGTAACGCTCATTTTTCTGTTCAGTAATAGTTGTTACGGCGTTTATTTATTTGAACGCTTTTCTCGTGAAACTTTGCGAGAGAATATTGGCAAAATGTTTGTTATTAAATTGTAAATACAACAGTGCTTTAATTTATTCCACATCTTCGCTTAAACTCAATTAGAGAGCTAAAATCAAGCGCTGTAAGAGTAATTCTGAAAATCGTGCTTCTACTACGATTTTCAAATTTTACTTTGGTTTAATTTCTTGGTCGATAAACCAATTCTGATTTCCCTGACTCACTTTTAGCGGCATAACTAGCGATACAAAGTTTAATTTATATTAAAACGTATTTAGAATACAATTTTTATAAATAAATACTATTTTTGTTGACATTAAACCGGGTCTCATGGCATTCGTTTAATAAGGACCTAAGACAAGACATCGCCATTTTTCCATTTTGATGAACGCAGACACAATAGTTTACGTTTAAAAATCGGACTAAAGGATTAATTATTATATTGTGTTGCCACGAAAGTCCTTGCAATATCTTTAAAGAAAGGCTTCATTTAGCATATGTTATATAATATGTAATCTATTTTCATTCGTCTAATATATCCATACTTGTACAACCGAAGCTCGGCATAACTTTACGAAGGACATTTTAGTCATACTTATTAGTAAGTTAGTAAGTGAATTATCTTGTGGCATAACATCAAAACTTAAGACCATATTTTGGTTATTTTGTCGTAATTAACGCTTATACATTCATACCATTTGATATACTATAGTAATAATATGTTTTGTTACAAAATTGAGTCTCAAGTGAACTTGATGCTTTTTTCATCTTCATTTATGTATTAAAAAATGGTGAAAATGATAACTTAAATAAAGTTATCAAGGTCGAACTTCGAACAGTAACTGATATCGTCCTGATCAAATTTCAGTTACGGCGGAAATCCGAGATAGCAAATCGCCTAAAGAGATGTAGTGCGTTAGAATGTACGCAATCACAAATGCACTGTCTATTTCATCACTTGTAATCCGATCCGACAATTCAACAATATCTGAGAAATTTCATCCGTTTTAAATGGAATACTACTAACTTGATATCTAGAATTTTCAGGCACAGAATTTTCTGGATAAAGATAAGATAAGATAAAAATCTTTTTATCTTCTTTTTTATAAAACAGAACGGCAGATGAGAAAATAGGCAATCTAATGGTAAGTGGTCACCGTCGTCCATAGACATTGGCTCTGTTAGAAATTTTATCCCTCAGAACTAAGATGTATGCCTTGTGCCTGTAGACACACTGGCTCACTCACCTTATTTCTGTTTGACCGTAGTATATATGAGTGGGTGGTACATACCTAGACGAGCTTGCACATAACCCTACGTCACTTCCATGTTTATTTATTTACAATTAAGACTTCAGTGCTTAAAGCTTGTAAAACTAATTTCAAGACCAAATAGGTAATAATCTTAACCTGTTAAGAAGGCAACTTAAATACCTAAAATGTAACTTGGCACACATATATTATAAATCGAAGCATTATGTTAAGTTACTGAACTTCCGTAATTTAATATTGTTACAGAGAAATTCGCAACAATGTTACAAATATGTTACGGATTTAATAAACTAGATGACGTCGGTATATTGGTCCATATATCAAGAAATAGGTCAGGCAGGTAAACTCAGGGCGCGGTCTTAGATACGGCGATAAATTAATAACTTATAGACATTTTATTAGCAATATCAGGATTATTCAAGATGGGCCTATACTCAAACGATTTTATAAATGAACGATCCACAAATTCAGTAAGTTTTTAATTAAACAAATCAGTTACACAGATATATACACAATAGTCATCAATATCGATTCGTTAATAAATCATATACACAAACACACATAAATCACTGAGTATTACAAAAGAATAAATAGAATGTTGGAAATTAGCGATTCGTCGCAAACGTGGTGCGCGGGAAATTTTGAATGTAACTGTCGATTCAAGATGGCTGCCGCACTACCCACGACGCGACGCTTCACTAGAGCGCCGTTCAACTCCCATTGACAATCTTTTCCAACCAGTATGAATAAACAAGATGGCGGACCATGCGCCGTCAACCTTATAACTTACTTTAATATTTTTTAATTATATCTACATATTTAAGAACATATTCGTGTGGTTTGTTTTAATTATTTGTATTGTTGCCGGGAGAATTAGAAAAATACAGAAATATAAAAATAATATTATTGCGTATCGATCTCGTTTCTTAATCATTTATTGATTAATCACGAAATCTCAGTTACTATAACACTTAAAAACTTTATATTTGGCAGGTAGCCTACCTGCCTACAGGCTGTAGACATTCGGTAAGAATTTTACGAAACTCCACCCCTAAGGGGGTATAATGGGTGTTGAAATTTTGTATGAGAGCCCTTTGTTTTTGAAGTAAGAGACTTGAGTTTAAAATGTATGCTCTATACATGGTGGGAAGGTGTACCATAATGTATCTTTAGAAATGAATCCCTTTTGGGGTTAAAACTGGGGATGCTAGTATTATGAATATAATTGTTTGTGAGTCATATATATATATTATTTAATCAAAGGAAATTAGTATCTATTGAATTTCGTGCTAATTCTTCTTGGTAAACACTGGTAGTTTTACATTTAATTTAATTGTCATAATAAAAGTGCTTTTAAAGCTCGTAATTATAGAGCAATTTAAGAACATAATTATACCAATAAACATGAAGATTCAACCAAGCTGTGAGTTAGAGAGAACCATCAAGAAACTGAAAAGCGACTTTAAACACATTTAAAATTATTTAAAGTAAGAAACCTTTTAAAGTTTATTTGAAATCACTAACTAAGAGTTCGTCCTCTATCACCCGTATAAATACTTTGCTCTTTTTTATTTCAATTAAAAAATATATATATAATTAATCTACATTTCACATATACAATACTGACATTATTAATCGTATATGTCGACAAAATAATTGTCCTCAAATATATTATTTCATTATAATCAATTTAAATATATTTTAAAATAAATGTCGTGTCAAATCGCTGGAACTCACACCGCTAATTATTTGGAACTAAAACAATGTTTTCATACGGTTATACGAATAGAACCGAATAATGTGATCGCTGAAGTAATGCACGATTACCTAGATTTACTTAAACTTGGAGCGTTGTTGTTCTGAAATTAGACGTTTGGGTCGACACTAACTTGACAAGTACAAAAACTTTGTAAATTAAACTCTTTGCTTATCTGTACTAATATGATAAAGAAACTAATTTGTTTATTTGGTTAAATAACTTGGTGGTAGGGCTTTGTGTAAGCCCGTCTGGCTAGGTACCATCCTCTCATCAGATAATCTGCCACCAAAGAACAGTACTCAGTATTGTTGTGTTCCGGTTTGAAGGGTGAGTAAGCCAGTGTATCTACGGGCACAAGGGACATAACAACTTAGTTCCCAATGTTGGTGGCGCATTGGCGATGTAAGGAATGGTTAATATTTCTTACAGCGCCATTGTTTATAGGCGTTGGTGACCACTTATCATAAGGTGGCCCATTTGCTTGTCCGCCAAACTATACCAGAAAACGAGAACTGATCATCCAATTCTAAAAACAATTTCACTGATAGAAAGCTACTTTATTCCTGAGTGATGATGAAGCCAATATAAAAGCATTTCATTCCGCAGGTTTATGTTTGTTTGTTCCTCGTATTGTACCCAAAAGAGCATGTCGACGTAGGTTGAGAACAGTTTGAGATGATTAATATAATATTCTAATTAATAATTAATTATCTTGTCAACTGTGTGATTTGAGTAATATATGTTGTATATTTTGATTTGACCATATTTATAATAAAGGAAGGGAAAAGAATGACTGAACGACAATTGCATGTGGCGGAGATGAGGATGTTGAGAGGAATGTGTGGTATTACGCGAATGGATTTTTTTTTTTTTTTTCTATGTCATAGGTGGCAAACGAGCAGGAGGCTCACCTGATGGAAAGTGACTACCACCGCCCATGGACATCTGCAACACCGGGGGGCTTGCAGGTGCGTTGCCGGCCTTTTTTTTTTTTTTCCTTTTTTTTTTCCTTTTTTGGATAGAGTAAGGCACCGGTAACTGAGAAGCTATGTGAAAACCAGTTGTCATAGTATGGGCATGTTATGGGGAGGAATGAGGACCATGTTGTGAGGAAGGTCTTGAGCATGGATGTGGATGGATATGGAGAAAGGGGACGACCAAAGAAACGATGGATGGATTGTGTGAAAGACGTTATGGCTAGAAATAATGTTACTTATGACATGACGTCGGACAGAGAAGTATTGAAGAAGAAGAACAACAATTAAGTTATTATAATTATTTAATTTTGTTTCTTGAAAGGTAAGACTAAGGTAAGGTAAGTACTAAAGGTAAAACTTTTCTTTCTTTTAAAATAGGTATATAACTATGTTCGTGTATAACTTATGACTTTCATCAATAAATGAGATTTTTAACACTGAAATATGTTTTCAAAGCCGGTTCAACCAATCAAACAAGTCTCTTGAGCTTTATAATGGACCACCTTACCAATGATGGTGAGTCTCCACTACACATAAACATTGGTATTGTAAGAAATATTAATCATTCAAATCATCATCGCCACCTTTGCGAACTAAGATGTTATGTCCCTTGTTCTTGTAGTTATACTGGTTCAATCGACCTTGAAATTGGAACAAGAATACTAAGTATTGCTATTTGACGGTTGAATATATAACGACTGTACCACCAAGTACAGTTTGAAGCGTCAATATCGCAATGGTTAACGGGCCGCCTATTGATGTAAAAAGTTTCAGGATCGGTCCTGACCCCTTGGGCTATTGTCGTCCGCACTCCTAACACCAGTGATAAGCTTAAAAGGAGGCGTAAATAGGAATATTACTGATGCCTTTATTAATCTATTATTTAATTATAGCCCATCAGTGTACATCAGTGTACAATTACAGCTACTATTCCTGGCATAGGTACATAAATACGTACACACCAAGTTTAGTTAATATTTATATAATATATTAAGAACTTATCAACTAAGACGGAGTATTATAACAAGGTACGTGTACATTAATCGGTTCACTGGTTTCATTAAAGGATTAATTTAATATCCGCATACGGATAGAAATTCATACCGCGATGAGACCTTATCTAATTGAAATACACTTTGAATAAGATAATATACTTTGAATGAATAAATGAAAAACTATTATATTTATTAATAATATATTAAATAATAATATACTTTAAACAAAGATAATTTTAGGTTATTTGAATTGGGCTTGTTAATTATAAAAAAAAGTATTAAAACGAATACCGCTATCAGTCTGCCCTGACAGTATGTTTAGATCTTTAAAATAACGCTTAGAAGGAAAAAATCGTGAGGAAACCTGCATGTATCTAATTTGAACGAAATTCGAAAATGGAATATGCTCCAAACCTCCTCAAATAGAGAGGAGGCCTTAGCCCTGCAGTGGGAAATTTACAGGCTGTTAATGTGTATGAAATTAACATGCACAGATAAAATAAATATTACAAAATTGCGTACAAAAGACTTATCGATTAAATAAGCTATCTATCTCTTTCAGACAACCTTTGGGTTGAAAGCTTGAAGTTGAATAAAGCGTTGGTGGTATGGCTTTATGTAAGCCTGTTGGTAGATACCATCAGCTCATCAGAAATTCTACCGCCAAGCAGAAATAGACAGTAGTGTGATAGTTAGTGTACTACGAGACTCGTATTACAGACTTCTTAGCTCCGAAGGTGGTGAAGCATTGGGGATGCGAGAAATGGTTAATATTTCTTAATAAAAGACAGGAAATTAATAGAAATACATGTATAAACTAAGTCAAAGGAAAAATACAAGGTCTTGATTAGTTTCGTTTATGTAAATGTAGGGTAGGCCGGAAAGTATTCTCCATCTGATACGATGTATTACTATCATGGGTACGAAAATAAACTTAACCGGAATTAAAAATCTTGCAAAATAAAATTTTAAGCTGATTTTATCCGGGAATATACTTCATCGGAAGAATATTTGACTGAAACGTACACAGAAACGAAAGTCAAAATAGTTGTAACGTTGAATGTATTTATTAATGACACTTTACTAAGTTTAAATCGCAAATCTGAATCGAAACCTATTTTCAAACAGTTAAACGATCCTCGTTTTGTTTGATAACGGTTGAATTCGCAAAATTCTCGCTGATTTAGCACTTCTGATGTGAATTCGGGATACTCCCCAGAGAGGTGACCTTAGTGAATGTCTTAGTCCCTTTTGTTTTTTAAAGATTTATTTCAAACTTATTCGAGTAATTTGTGTTGATACAAATTTGAATTAAATATCATATTGGTTTCACTTGTCGAATAAGATATAATATAAGGTTAATTTCAAAGAATTACTTATTATTAAAAAATCCTCGTAAAATATGCGTGTGAGCCCTTGAAGGGAAGGTCAGTAGGTTAGCCTTACAAGGTTACAGCTCCTGATGCTCTGGGTTTAAATCTAGCAATTGGATTTGTTTTTTGATAATAATTTTATTTATTTCAGTAACACCTCGTAATCAGTAAGTGTTTTTTATACTTTCATAAATTGGAAAGCTGGTGAAGCCATTGTTATTACGTCTGAAGTCTAGTAGTACAGGACTGAAGTTCTATCAGACAATGAGCGTAAGAATTAGACAGAGTACTAGTACTAGTGTACTATAATATGCCTACCAAATATAGATGGATATTCACGGAATTTATTCTGTAAACTAATATTATAAATGTGAAAGTAACTCTGTCTGTCTGTCTATCACAACCAAAACACCAACAGGAATTTGATAAAATTTGGTTTAAAACAAGCTTGAAATCCAAAGAAAGACATAGGCTTCTTTTTATGCCTATATCTGACGATCAACCTCTAAAAACAGATGGCCCAGTGGTTAGAACGCGTGCATCTTAACCGATGATTTCGGGTTCAAACCCAGGCAGGCACCACTGAATTTTCATGTGCTTAATTTGTGTTTATAATTCATCTCGTGCTCGGCGGTGAAGGAAAACATCGCGAGGAAATCTGCATGTGTCTAATTTCAACGAAATTCTGCCACATGTGTATTCCACCAACCCGCATTGGAGCAGCGTGGTGGAATATGCTCCATACCATCTCCTCAAACGGAGAGGAGGCCTTAGCCCAGCAGTGGGAAATTTACAGGCTGTTTATGTATGTATGTATGTAACCTCTAAAACAGGAACGAAGCCATGGGCGTTAACTAGTACTACACATAACAATATGATGGATATTAAGAAATGCATTAATTAATTTTCTATAAACTATAGCACTTTGGGGACAACTTAATTTACACTTCTACCATCCAACTACAAGTTGAAAATTCTTTTACAACTTAGTGTACGTTGTTACGACAAAATTCCAGAGAGCAACTTCATAATGTTTCTATTTTCAAAAATAGTTGTGGATTCTTTATATTATAGTTATATCTTTATCCGATCTAATGTTAATTTGAGAGCTATTTGAATCGTCCAAGCAGATCTTTCAAATTTTCTTGCTTAAATTACAAAGTTTTTTCGAGAATTAGAATATTCCTCATTATTTTAAACTATGATTTGGTGGTATTATTCATTTTGGATTTATTCAATGTTTCTTGAACGAAAATGTCTATGGGCAGTGGCACTTACCACTGGTTTGGCTTTTGCCCATTTTCTCTGTTTTTTTCTCTGGTTTAGGTTACCTATGCCTGAAAAAAAAAATACCAAAATCTTATAGAAATTTTCGATCAATTTTCTCGATTTTTAAACAAGTAGAAAACTTAACTGCTTATTTAATGTATCATGTTCATCTTATATTTATTTGAAACTCATAACATTTTTCATTTCTGTTAAATTTTTTATTACTTCAATTTAGATTTATTTGTTTGTCTCGAAACTATCTGTGTTCCAAATTTCCAAATGATTGGTTGAGGTAGTTCAAAAAGTTGAAATGGCTGAAACAAGTTCAAATAAAATTTATATTAGAATTGGAATGTTCAATCCGTTTTAAAATAATTCTGTTGTCTACTGTTTAAGCTGTGTGGTTTCCGCTGATTAGCAGTCAAGTGAGAGACTCAATCCGTATGTTGCAGTGGTCTCGACCGAGTATCAAAATTATCCTCTGAGAGTTAGTCAATTAGGTAGCCTGCCTGATTCGTAATCAGTAAATTAATGAATTTATGTTAATTTATTTTATATTATGTTACGGCATTTTCGCTAATCTCCCGATTAGCACTCAGTGCAACATGACACTTGTTGCGCGGAGCACGCATGAAACGCCCCATAAAAAGTGGAGCACTAGAGATAATTCGATATCCAAGAAAAAAAAAAAATAAAATAAATTAACAAATTATTGGACTTCAGGTGAATTAAATTAAATTAATTAATTATTGTTTATAAAAAGCTGTCTGTAAATGTGTGCCTAAAGGAGTATTTCTGTTGCTTAGCGCTCCACGCAGCTCCAGCGCCAGTTCTCACTTTGGACTCAAAACTTCAGTGGAATCCCCTTTTATCGTCCCCGACAGGTAGACCCAGCTCCGCAGCATACGCGGTTAGAAAAGTTAGACAACTAATTGATGTTGAAACTGCTCGATTAGTATAGTTAGGTTACTTTCATCGTATTAAACTTTTTTTGTTTGCTTTGGGGTAACGCGACAGATTTTGCAACTGTTTTTATACTGCTAAAAAGAGCTGTCCGGTCTATTTGTTTCGGTGGTTTTTAATAAAGTTGGTATATGCAGTTGCTTCACAATATGTTTATAACAATGTTATGGTAATTCATAATAATAAAGATCTTTTTGAAAGAAAATGACAGTCATTGTAGAGACACGAGGAGGAAAGGTAAACTAATGTCACCTAGTTCCCGACTTCGCAAAGTTGATATATCCTTCATAGGTCACGGTATTTTCTATAACTAAATTACACAGCTCATCTAGCATGATCAATTACACAAAAAACACATGAAAAATGACTGTGGTGAATGTTATTGTCCGAACTAATACTTTTTGATTTCAAGACAGGATATATTATATAAGATAAATAAATATTGAACAACATCACATACATTACTCTGATCCCAATGTAAGTAGCTAAAGTATTTATGTTATGGAAAATCAGAAGTAACGACGGTACCACAAACACCCAGACCCAAGACAACATAGAAAACTAATGAAATTTTTCTGCATCGACTCGGCCGGGAATCGAACCCGGGACCTCGGAGTGGCGTACCCATGAAAACCGGTGCACACACTACTCGACCACGGAGGTCGTAATACATATATAATTGTATTTGGCTAACATAACTTTGTATTTAAAGTAAAGTAAAGCTTGAACCTAGTATTTATTTATTTATATGCAGGATAAATAAATAAATTGTTCTTTATTGATATACTCCGTAATCACAATGGTGGGAAAGAGTAACTGTTGAGTTTCTTGCCGGTCCTTCTCGGTAGAATCTACATTCCGAACCGGTGGTAGCTTCACTTAATACACATTGACGATTAAAAGCATGCTTGAGTAAAGTATAGTTTGATATTGATATTTAATTTTGAATTCGTAACGTATATAATATGACATAAATAAATGAACATTTCCCAGAACAGTGTTGGCGGCTCCTGCGTATCTTCAGTGTCGATAAGAAAGATTTTGCTTGCCCGAGGACAAAACTGACGCTGAATGATATGTCAATAAAACGCTTATATCTTACGATGTTCGCAGTCCGATTCCAGATTAAATGAGATCTTCAAGTATGGTTGTAATCTACAATTCTTTTTCATCTCGGCTACATTTTTAGGGTTCAGCTACCATGGAATTATTATTTTATATATTGTTTCAGTTCCCTGTTAAGGTCCCAGTACCGGATTTACGAGTCCAAGAAGAAGGATAGGAGTTTATTCCACCGCGCTGCATAATGCGGATTGATGGATGCACACGTGCCAAATTTGGTCACGATGTTTTCGTACACCGCCGAGTATTTGTTATTGTGTTATTAGAAATGCATGTTACTCGTAAGCTCATGAAAATTCAGAACTGCCTATGGTTACACCTGTTCTAAACTTAGGAGCAGGGCCGGCTGGATTGCAGTAATTAGGATTAAAAAATAAAAATAAAATCACCATATACAGTATTTTTATATATTATATATTATCATATATTATTTATTATGGACTATTTATATATTATTTTAAATTGAAAAAAAAAAAATGTCAGTGTGGGCCACGTTTTCCAAGAAGACGACAAACTCGAAGTCCAGCGAAGATCTGCTGATGTTCAGTAAAAATATAAAATAACGCCACAATTTATAAAAATAAAATGTAAAAAAAGTCACGGGCAACCGTGAGCCCGTGGATGTTGTAAAGTAAATAAAAAAAAAAAAAAAACTTAGGGCCTTATCAACCTTATCAGTTACCAGAGAATAGCTGACAGCTTTCATTGATTGAACCACTATTTTATCTGGCGAAATGGCGTTTTCCATAATTTCATGACTTATCTCTACAGATAATTTGTAAGACAGAAAAATCTCTAAGCTTTAAAATTCTATGCTAAAATTGTGGAGTCTCAAAATCAAGGACCATTTCGTTTGAAATTTATTTCACCACGATGATCGGTACCGTTATTATTATTTTTTTTTTTTTAAAAAACATATTTATTAACATAAGAATTGATAACATTAAGTGCTCAAATATATGAATTAAAAAAAATTTACTGTATGAATCTTGACCGCGTGGAATGGTTGCAAGAATGCTAGCAGCATTTCCCCGTTGAATCGCAATTCCGATCCTCTGGACTAAAAACGAACCAGCCCTCCTGTCACCAGTGGAGGCAATAAGGCGAGGCGTTATACTTTTGATGAAGCTTTTTGCACCATTACAGTTATTATGGGACATATACTGCTTGATCTATCATAATACGTGTGCAGGAAATATTTAAAATATAACAAATTCATTCTGATTAAAGAGCCGAGATGGCCCAGTGGTTAGTGGTGAACATCTACAGGTAACCTGCATGTGTATAATTTTAACAAAATTTTGCTATATGTGTATCCAACAACCCGCATTGGCGCAGCGTGGTGGAATATACTCGAAACCTTTTCCTCAAAGGGAGAGGAGGCTTTAGCCAAGCAGTGAGAAATTTACAGGCTGTTACTGTGAATTCTGGATTATCGAAATCAAAATCATAATAAAAGCTTTTTACAAATATGGTTACTATATATGTATATGGCCTTTATAAAAAGTTCTACTTATTCGGTGTAATTAAAAACAGTTTTTAATTTAGTGCAAAAAAAATAAATTACCATTCAATAATTATTATTACAATAAAAGTATTGTTTTTTTCTTTCCTCACTCCTAATACGTTCACTCAAAGATTTAAACATTCACAAGTAAAATTTGTAATAAAATAAACATGATTAAATTAGACAAAGTTTGAAGATATACACTAGCTGTGCCCGCGACTTCGTGCGCGTTGTTTGAATTTAAGTTATTTGGATATTGTAGCGTGATTTTATTTTTATTCTAAAATAAAAGTAGCCTAAGTTACTCCTTATTACATCCGCTATCTGCCAGTGAAAGTCCCGTCGAAATCGGTTCAGACGTTCCAGAGATTAGCCGGAACAAACAGACATAAAGACAGACAGACAAAAATTAAAAAAATCTTATTTTGGTATATGTACAGTGTATACATATGCATTTAGTAAAAATGTGTTATTTTAATATTACAAACAGACACTCCAATTTTATTACATGTATAGATTAGAACCGTTTGACAAAAATGACTAACTTCATAATACAAATTCGTACTCATAATTTTCTCAGAAATGTAACTTCAAAAACAAATTCACATACAATGTACTCGTGTACACACGCACAAATACAAATAACATATCCTTCAGCTTATGATGACTTTGATTACAATCTTTTTGTACTTTTCCGCCGTCGCTTTTCAATAGAATATAGCCTTTTTCCATTTCTCTGGTACAATGGAAGAAGGCTGATTTCGGTGACGTACACGCATTTTCGACTTGTACGTACAGTACGTGATAGAGCGTTAATGAAATCGTATGCAATCAATAGAAATTTTAAACACAACATTTTTTTGATTCATCTATACTAATACTCTATCTATAATAACTCTGTCTATTTGTTTGTCTGTATAATTTTGGCTGTCTGTAGCCGATATATATGACGAAGTGACTTGTCCCAGCTTGTCTTTTAAAAACATGACGTCAGCATTGCTTACGTCACGAACGTCAGGATTTGGATTTCTATCCATCTTCGAAGGTATGAAATTAAACGCAGGAAATATTCTTCTCTGATTTATTCCAAGCTGAGGAGGTCCAATTGCTTCAACGGCTCGAACAAGCTTTTCGATACCGGCGGGCGCTCGGCCTCTTATAACAAAATTGGGTGGGGGAACTATTCACTCAATATAACACCCATTTTTGGACTGTAAAATATTTCAGACTAATTTAACATCTCAGAATTAACTAATATTATTAATTCAATAATCGAACAGTTTTCAATCATTAAAATAATTAAAATAATCATTTCCGGTAACCGTTTTTCTTAAATAAGTGCTTTCCCCCTGACATTTATAAATATATAATCTTAAAATTTTTGACTCCGCTTTCAAGAATATTCGAAGATAAATTAGTCTTTCTATCCTATCGAATGTCTCTATGCAAGAACAAACAAACACGCCGTATATATATAGTCCCCAGCACCGATAGACATTATTAGGACGGAAAGAAATATGAAACATTCTTTCATCTTCATCGGCAATGTGCCAACGACCTTGGGAACAGAGATATGTCCCTTGTGTCTGTAGTTACATTGGCTCAGCCACTCTTCAAAACGGAAGACTTTTTTTTTGGGAACAGGTAGCAAACGAGCCCTGGGCTCATCTGAAGGCAAGTGACTACCAACGCCCTTGTACATTTGCAACATCTTAGTGATTCAGTGGCGTTGTCTACCTTAAAGAAATAAATAGGCAAAGGTTATTTAAATAGGCAAATAGGTTCCACAAGGGTTTGCGTGAGGTGGGATATGCATTAAAATACATAGATTACACAAGTCCCTGCTACCAAGTACATATGTGTATAGCGTATATCAAAATTTTCAACCTTTATGGTCACGTGTTCATTTCAATCGATTTTTATTTTAAAAGTCAAAGTCAAAAATCTTTATTCTGTTGTAAAAGAATGCCCAAATAAAAAAATTATTAACCCTTAGAAGTTGTTAATAATAACAATATGTCCGTCACAACTAGAGTTTACTAGTCTTTTATATTTTTACGGACGTACATTGAGAGTTACTCTTCGATATACGAGTATATACGTATATATGTATGAATGTATTACGTCTGAATATGTGTGCGTGATTAATGTATACGTATCTATTAAAAAAGTTATATTGACTTCCATGTTAAAAGGAAACTCCATTATTTAATAAAAACAACAGTAATGATTCATTCAACAGTCTTTAATGCAGGCTCCAGACGTGCGCTATATGCTGTCGTGAAACGATGAGATCTTAATTAATTTTTTTTTAAGTCCGTTGACAATTATGGCATGCACCTGATATTCCGCATCGGATTGATATTTTTTTCCGCGTCAAAGCTTATGTTTATTGTTCATATTGAACTATTTTTGAGAAGCTATTCGCAGCGTCATGTTTGGTATTATGAGTACAATTGAACGCAGGAGTTGTGAATGTGAAATGTCTTTTATTAAATACTTGAATTAAAGTGATCCACGCAAAAGTCTGGAGTCCGCATAAGTTTATTCAACAGCCGGAATTGTAATTCGACCAAGTTCCTTTATTTAAATTTAAACATCAGTTCACAGTTTCTCAGAAAAAGCACCCAAATATAAACTTATTTAAATTAATAAAGAGATAGTTCAGTAGAATTTAAACATGCACAACAGTTACCTTTTGACTGCAGAAGCTAAATTCTTAATAGAAAGTATCTCTTCAAAGAGAAACGGAATCGAATTAAAAAAAATAAGAGAATTCTGCCAAAAATATTTAAAGGGCGATTACGTTCTGCTTAGTTCAGTTGCTTTGTTCAGGGAAATAATATTTCTTGACTTATTTATTAATCTACAACTTTATAATATCCTCTGCAGTATATAATTTCAAGATGTACATATATATCACACGTCGTCCATTACGAATAATTAGTAACTCAGTTGATTTTGTTCTATCTGTGGAGTGTGAACGCCGTGACGTAATGAGTCACGTGATCGGAATCGTTTGAAGGGACAACGGTCTAAATTTTAATTCTTTTGAGAGCGGTGAGTCGGAAACTAAATTTTAGTATAGAGAGCGATACAGTTCGGACCTTCCAAACGGGACCGTTGGTTCAAAGTTGGTCCAACTCTGATGGTTATAATATACCTACTTTATAATTTGTGATTGCTGATGACCTACATAAAATACAAGAATTATCATACTGTATCTTTGTGGTTATTTGCTTGAGACCTACTCCATGAACCCTGTACCAGAAGCTTCTACCGATGACGGGCGTGCAGCTGATCTATCGCAGTCGTCGTCATACATACATATATGTATCTAGAAATAAAAACGCCATACAATCTTCGCCAACGGCCCCTATTCCCTTGTATGTATGTGGTGTCTATGCTTCGATGCTACTTGATCTTACAAGTTCAGATCACGCCATCGCCCATTTAATCGGCCTTTATAACTTTATATTCTTTTAATAAATACAATGTCCATGTTTTATAATCGGCGACCACGATTTACCAACTGACATTCTTGTTAATTTAAATAAAATTACTTATCAGATACGATATATCAGAATTCTACATTTGAGTGTCGTCTTGTCAGGAGGAAGTAGCTTTTGAACCATGTAAGGGTGTGTGAAATTTTTATACGATGTCTGGAGTTTTTATTTAGTTGATAGAGCACTATCACGTATTTCTGTTCAATGTATGCAATTATGTAGATACATTAATTTATCATTTCTCATAGATACATTAAGTTCTCAGTAAGCACACTTGGGGGTAAGTGAGCTTAAATTGGTGAGAGGACTTGTTAAAATGCAAGCCCGTCGGAATACATATCATCCACTCATCAGATATTCTCCCGACAAATAGAAAATAATTGCAATTGTTATATTCCAGTTGGGAGGGTAAGTGAGTTTAGTATAACTTCAGGAACAAGGACCATAACATCTTAGCTACCAAGTTTAGTGGCGTATTGGCGATGTAGAGAAGGTTAAGTATTTCTAACAGCTCCAATCTTTATGGTGGTGATCATTTTCATCAGGTGACCCATTTGGCGTACTATAAAGAAAGAGGGGCAGTGATATAAAAGTTATTGGGTTCGAGGCTCTTACATATTAATATGTTCTTCCCTCGAGTAAAAATTACGAAACAATCTCTACGAAAATAAACAAACAATCATTACCAAAACTACATTGGCAAAATATGCCAAATATGTTGCCAATAATGCAATCTTATTTGAAAACCAGAAAAAAATTGACAGGAATCAAAAAAAGTAGTATGGTCTCATGAAAAAACCCCAAAAATGCAAGATGCCTTACAAACATTTACGTTAGATGCAAAAACTAATATCTAAGCAAGATTATTTAAAGCAACAGTCGGTTTAGCAGTCTAGTCGTCAAACCTAACAGAGATTTATTCTATCCTTTAGAGCGATGCTAGTACTTTTTTAATCAAGAATGGAGAGACAGATAAACAAATGGATTCCCTGATGATAAGTAATCACAACTGCTAATAAACCAATGTTTATGTAACATATATTTGCCTCTTTTCATTTATAATACACAGTGTCCCTGGTTAGTTAGCGATCTAAAAATTATTAATCTTTACATAGATCATGAATTAACCCTACTTCGGAACTAAGATATGTCTCTTGTGCCCGAAATTACACCGGCTCACTCACCCTCCAAACCAAAACATAGCAATATTAAGTATCGCTGTTTGGCGGTGGAATATCTGATGAGTGGGTGGAACCTATCCAGACGAACTTGTGCCTCCACAAGCTTTAACACTAAGTAAAAAATAATTAAAATATTCAAACGAGATTAATGAAATAATAAATGAAATAAAACCTTTTTAAATCGTCAGTAAAACGATTTTACTTGTATTCAATGTGAAGGGAGTTATCGGCTTACTTTTACAGTTGATTGCTATTTGGGTCTGATATCAGCACTTCATTTTATTGTTAAAATTATGTGTACATTTAATAAAATAAAATCAAAATCCATTGTTCAATATAGAAGCATTACACAAACTTAATGATTGTCAAATTAAAAACTACCGCCGGTTCGGAGAAGATAAACCTCGAGATGAGAAGAATTGGCGAAAGACAACCAGTGGCTCACTACCGCCCATGGATATTGGCGCTGTTAGAAATATTAACCATTTCTAACATCGCTAAAGCCCTACCACCGAACGCTTCGAATTCAAGCTCAGTAGAGCTTAGTAGAGTTAGAGAGTCGGGTAGAGACCCAAAGATTGTCTGATAGACTTTTTAATACTTTCCTGTCTTTTATTAAGAAATATTAATCATTCCTTAGATCGCCAAAGCGTCACCAACCTTCGGAGCTAATATGCTATGTCCCTCGTGCATGTAGTTACACTGGCTACCACAATACTAAGTAGTGGTGCTTGACGGTAGAATATCTGATGTGTGGATGGAATCCAGACAGGCTTACACAAAGCCCTACCACCAAATGCTTTATTCAAATTCAAGCTCTCAACCCAATGGTTGACTGAAAGTGATCCATATTTAAGCGATAAGACAGCCTTTTGTAACTAATTTCGTAACATTTATTTTATCATTGCATATTATTCTAGGAGGAGTTGAGGAGAAGGTATGGAGTATATTCCACCACGCTGCTCCAATGCGGGTTGGTGGAATACACATGTGGCAGAATTTCGTTGAAATTAGACACATGCAGGTTTCCTCACGATGTTTTCCTTCACCGCCGAGCACGAGATGAATTATAAACACAAATTAAGCACATGAAAATTCAGTGGTGCTTGCCTAGAGGTTTGAACCCGCAATCATAGGTTAAGATGTACGCCTTCTAACCACTGGGCCATGTCAGCTCATGAAAAGAGTAACTTCTGACTTTGTTGTTTTCTCGATTCTCGGTAGAATCTAACTTTATTCTGTAACTTGGTGAGTAAAAGGTACATATTAAGCTTATGACAGAGACTGAGCTTTATATTAAAACCTTAAAAGAAATAATGTTTTGATTTTGTACTGTATGTAATGCTATGTTAGTTAGTGTATTTTTTGCCAAATAACTCCTTATTTCGGTAACTTAGTTTATTAAAAAATTTAAAGCTCACGATAAATAAGGCACATAATTCAATACAAGATTATATTAATATACAAGACAAAAAACTTGAACCTAGTATTTATTTATTTATATGCAGGATAAATAAATAAATTGTTCTTTATTGACATACTCCGTAATCACAATGGAAAAGAGTAACTACTGAGTTTCTTGCCGGTTATTCTCGGTAGAATCTACGTTCCGAACTGGTGGGAGCTTTACTTTTAATTCAACACGTGCGCTATAAGCCTACTTGAATAAAGAATATTTTGATTTTGATTTTATAATTTCGTCTGCATTTAAAATATTTATTACGTAAATTATTTATTTTATTAGATCTTTATCGTCTTATATACAGAAAGATCAATTTTATAAAGTATCGGAAACTGTAACTTTTCAAGCGATATCTTCAAATTTCCATGATACTTTCAACGCATCTGTGTGTCCCATTATAGACATTCGACATTCCTTATGTATTCAGCAGTTTTCTGAAGCAACATGACAGAGATAAATATATATCTTGATCTCGCCCACGCACTTCAGAAGAACGTAATATTTTCAGAGAACTTCCCTTTCAGTTACGTCCCGACTGCCAACGGGATAGGACGTGTCTGGTTGGATAGTAGCGCGTTCGAAATTCGAAAAAAACCCTCTCGTAACTTTTTCAAATTCCGTGTCGTGATTTGTGTACAGTGAAGTTTGGAAGTGTAAATTGTTATTTTGTGATCGTTGCCAATAATTTAAGATGAAAATAGTCTTGAAATATTTTAGCCGAGGACGCTAACTACCGTTAGCCCAGTTAAGAAACTCATCGAATAATCTGATTTTTGTGTGAGTTTTTTTCTTTTATAATTTAGTAGTTACAAGAAATTAATGAGATATTTTATGAGTTATAAACGTTAAATGTAACGCTGCGTGAATAACGTTATAACGTCTAAATATTTTAATGACATATTTTGTAGACGAAAATAGTTCGCTAATTTTATAGAAACGAATACTATGTTTTCTTTTTATCGAGACATTTATTGTAGTGATTCCTATATGAATAGTTTGGTATACTTTGTTCCAATTTTAAATACTTTAACAAACAACGATGAATTTAACTGTTATTTTATAAAACACACACACAAATTTCTCTATTGCTAAGCTTAACTTCGAAATATTTACCTATAATTATGAGTGTAAAAGTGTAAAATATTTAATTATATTATAACTCTGTATCCAAATTTAAAAATAAAAGGTCAATGATTTATAGGTTAATACAGTTTTAATTAAAAAGCGAAAAGACGGATTATCGGGACATTACAAAATCTCTCGATGTTTCGATTAAAATTAAGAAAGAAATTTCGAAACTAAATAGTATTTGGTAATGATCTTAGGTATTCAATTATAAATACGTTTATTTAGAAATGAATAATATTTGAGACGGATTTTTTTCTGATTTATCGGGACGTTAAATTTTGACGGGACTTTCAATTATTTAGTATCAAAGATTCCATGATTTTTAACCTATTGTATTAAAAATAATCTTCATTTTATATCATGATATTGTGCGAGTTTTTATTTATTTTTAAGTAATAATATTCTTTTTATTTAAAATAAAAGAAATAATTGAATATATATTTTTATCGTTATTTTTAAAATCGTTATTAAAATTAAACCTCTTTGTTTCGATATTATATACTTTTTAACATTTTTTTTTTATTTTCGTTAAATAAAATAAATATCTTTATAATATAAATGTTTCATTTTATTTATCGTATATAACTATTTAAGCTTTACATAAGTAAATATCAAAATATACTTTACTCAAGTAGGCTCTAACATGTAATGGAATATTCTCGTTCCGAGAGAACTGCTAAGAAATAGTTTTAGTTATTACTGTGAACTATTTTACACTGACTAACTTATTGACGGACTGACACTTAAGGACTACTTTGTATTTAATTTTAATAGGTAGACGTGCCAGCAAAATAAACCGATGGTAGGCGATCGTGACCGTTGACATTGACAGATTTATATAAAGTTACTACCAATTCTGAATGTATATCATATAAGCAGATATGAAACAATTTTCTGACAATTAAATAACATAGATACTTATAAATATATATAACAGAATTGTTATTCATCCTTCGTAGAAACCAACTAATATTATAAATGCGAAAGTCACTCTGTCTGTCTGTTGCTCTTTCACGGTCAAACTACTGAACCGACTTTGATTAAATTTTGTATGAAGCAAGTTTGAATTTTAATAAAGGACATAGATTACTTTTTATGCCTAACACCTGACGAATAACCTTTAAAACGCGACCAAAGACCTGTTCTTACCGGTTCTTTCCGGTTCTTGTCTACAGAACCCATCTTCCGAAGCGGTTTTAACATAATGATTTTAATATTATATTTAAGACAACTGTCTTTGCTAAAAAAAATTTTTGTTTTTTGCTTCCTGATAGAGTCATCTCCCTTCAATCTGTGTAGCAAGTACCGTTACCGCTTCGAGAACCTGTGCTAGGGAATTCTGCCAACAAAAACATTTTGTGCTTATGTTACGTTTATGTGTGTGAACTTTGTGCTGTATATAGTGTAAATATCTATGTGTATGTCCGTATTTTAATACATGTGTATATTATGTTGGTAAGATAGAGTTTGATATTATACAAAGAGACGGAGTCACGGAAGGAAGTAACCCAGACGGGTAGTATTTAATAAGTAACACATATTAAATGTTACAAACTTATGTTTATTAAAATATCGTTAACGAGAACATGAAATTCACGCTTGTCATGTCAATAGTCTAAATTCAAACCGGATGAAACTACGAAGCGTGTTTACTTATTAAACAATATTATATACTAAACCTTCGCCAAAACGCATTGATTTTATGTATGTATGTTTGTTCTATGGCTTTCAATAAGGCCTTACAGTATATAATTTATTAGTATAGTATATTCTTGATTCTAAAAGAGCCTAGATAGCTCAGTCAAAATCAAAATATGATTTAGTCAAGTAGGCTTTTACAATTATTTTACAAAACTATATTAAGTCAAGCTACCGCCGGTTTGGAATGTAGATTCTACCGAAATGAACCGGCTATAAACTCAGTAGTTACTGTTTTCCGAATTTTTAAATATAAAGTTATGTTAGTTAAATACAATTACATTATTAGTCAACAAGTATTAGCTCCACGCTTTTTATCATCTATATAAAATATTTTGTTGAATAATATGCTTTATTTATTAAAATATTTTTTACACATTATTTGAATTTATCTATCGGTAAAGTTAAAAATATCTGCGGGATTTTATAATAAAAACGGAATACCTTGGCCCGAGAAGGAAAAACGTGATTTTTAACCGTAGACTGCTGGTTCATATTCGGCCAAGAATATGTATCATTTATCTTCGTGGTAGGGCTTTGTGTAAGCTGAGCAGGTACCACCCACTCATTAGATATTCAACCAAACAATAATACTAGCAAGCGTAACTTTAGGAACAAGGGACATAACATCTTAACTTCCGGTTGCGCATTGATGACGTAAATATTTGTTAATATTTTTGCAGCAATGTCTATTAGGGGTGTTAACTACTTACCATCAGGTGATCCGTCTGCATGTCTGCCTAACTATATAAAAATGCAATTTTAAGTAACGCATTTTGGTATAAGGTCTTAACCTCTTAAAGAGGAAAAGACTCCACTGCCCATCAGTGGGATACTTTTTAATTTACGTTCAATAGGTGACCGAGTTTAAACACACAACCTTCGGTTAATATACACGCGTGCTAACCACTCGGATACTACGGCTTATCACAAATGTAATTTGCGTTTAATTCAAGCGTGATTCTTTGATCTCCGAATTTCTAGAGATTCTTAGACACATTGATAATCGATTGTAGCCCTTACGTCATTGTAAATAGAGTACATACCGGCATGTCTCGATAAATTACAGGGGAAATTTCGTTTGTTTGTGATTAAAGATCGAAATCACCTGCGCGAGGCGAAATGAATTGATTGAATTTCAATAGTGACACATGAGGCTCATGGCTCCACCATGTGTCACTATTGAAATTCAATGTTATATTTACGTGATTTAACGACTGTGACATGTCTTCGTTTCATTTCGCCCGCACAGATGTGTCCGTCGCTTTATGAATTACATTCGTATTGCCTTAACTTTATATAGAACTAAGATCTCCGCCCAAAATTGACATTTCATTTGACGTCGATTAGCAGATTAGTCGATTAGAAGAGCACTTGAATCGTCATGTTATGTTTAATTAAAATGTTAAGTTACCGGTTCGGAAGAAAGATTCCACTGAGAAAAACGCTCAAGAAACTCAGTAGTTACTCCTTTCCACCATTTTAATTACAGACTTAATTAACAAACACTAAACCCACGGTTTTTTTTTATCTTTAATATAATCTTGTATTGAGTAATATGCCTTATTTGATATATTATTATAAATTGTAAGAACATTTCATTCTACGGTTTAAATAACTTTATTTCATAAAAAGGCACATTTAACCGTTATTTCATAAATTTATATATAAGTTTAATTAACTATTTTAATGTTAGATTACTTGGTGGTAGGGCTTTGTACCACCTCAAATATTTTACCACCAAACATCTAAGTTCCTATGGTTGGTGGCGCATTGATGACATAAGGAATGGTTAATATTTCTTAGGCCGTTGTCTATAACCGGTGGTGACCACTTGCCATCAGGTGGCCCATTAGCTCGTTCGCCTAACTATCATCATCATCATCATATCAGCCGTAAGACATCCACTGCTGAACATAGGCCTCTCCCGATGACTTCCACCTTGACCGGTGAGTAGCGGCCTGCATCCAGCGATACCGCGCGGACTTGATCAGATCGTGCGTCTATCTCGCCTACCTACATCATAAAAAAAATCCAATAGACATAAATTATCATTGGTTTTAAATGTAAATAATTAATATTCTAAAATATATTACAAATTATTATCATTTGCTCACAAAATAAAATATCATAAACCCTCACTGATCCCACGTCTGCGAAAAAACGTTCAATGTAAACGATCAATTTTTTTTTAATGTCATTGTAAACGAGTGTTTTAATAATAATAGATAAGATAAAATAGATGTAGATCTTGCTTATCTACAAATAACATTAGTTCGGTGGAAAATGCTCCTAATTTTTACATACGTACATTAACAGCCTGTAAATTTCCCACAGCCGGGCTAAGGCCTCCTCTCCCTTTGAGGAGAAAGTTTTGGAGCATATTCCACCACGCTGCTCCAATGCGCCTTGGTGGAATACACATGTGGCAGAATTTCGTTGAAATTAGACACATGCATCCTCACGATGTTTTCCTACACTGTCGAGCACGAGATGAATTATAAACACAAATTAAGCACATGAAAATTCAGTGGTGCCTGTCTGGGTTTGAACCCGAAGTCATCGGTTAAGATGCACGCGTTCTAACCACTGGACCATCTCGGCGTGCAAGCTTATAAGAGGAGAAGACCTTAGTCCATTCGTGGGAAATTACAGCCGGTAATTTCCTTTCACATATACGCAATCTTGTGCAAGATACAGTATTTATAGTCATTATTAATTCTTGTAATGCACCAAAAATAGTTGGATATAACCAAAGAAATAAATTCGAGTAAGTTCAACAAGAGGCGGAGCCACGGAGGACTTACTCTGTGGAGATAAATCCCTTCCCATAAGAGGCGAAGTGTGCGGATCACTTTGGAAACGCTTGACTTTTTTTTTTGAGAATTGTTTGTCGAAGCAAACGTAGTGCTTGTGGGCTTGCACGGTGAAAATAAAATGTGTTTTATTCTTCATCCTCAAGTAAATTATAAAGGAAATCATTCCTAGGCTTGGTTTGTCAGTGGTAACCGCCGGGATACCCACTCGTCTGTCCCTTTTTATGAAAACATTACGAATATTAATGACTTGGTGTTTATCCCTTGCCTTTCGACAATAGAGCTTCTCTTGCCGGAAGTGTAGTTAAAAAGATATGTAGAATACGGAGAACATATTTTATTATCCGTGACGAGGTATTAATATTAGAAAATTAAATAGTTTTTTTTTAACTTGTTACATTTTTAAGCTAGGGGTCTCTGCATATACAAAAAAACTGTTAACACTTAAGTTACGCTAATTGTTTAATTATATTTAAGCAATATTTTCACACTGCTACAACATTAACAGTCTGTTAATTTCCCACTGCGCTAAGGCCTCCTCTCCCTTTGAGGAGAAAGTTTGGATCATATTCCATCACGCTCCAATGCGAGTTGGTGGATACGAATGTGGTAGATTTTTTTTTGAAATTAGGCACATGCAGATTTCCTCACGACGTTTTCCTTTACCGCCGAGCACGAGATGAATTGTTTGAACCCGAAATCATCGGTTAAGATGCACGCGTTCTAACCACTGGGCCATCTCGGCTCTTTATTCATTCATTAGTACTATTTATTTATTTATTATTTATTTAAGCCTCATTTATTCCTTAGTATAATAATAGTAATAAGAGTTTCTTTTTTTTTTTTTTTATATATGTAATTTTAACTAAGGCCCTCTCGACGAGTATGGGCCTCCTCCATCTCACTCCATTTCTTTCTGTCTTGAGCTATTCTCATCCAGTCTTTGTTTAAGAATTTAAAAGTTAAATTAGTACTTTCATTGCTTATTAATAAAAATACTAGCGGTTAGCCCGCGGAACTTCGCGTTTATTCAAAAGGATTATTCGGAATTTCGAGACCTATGACAGGTTTTGTTTTGATTTCATTTCATCGTAAACTGGAAGTTACTCATCTACATTCGGCGCCAAAATGATGAAACCTTATTTAAATGAAATCTTTAATGTCAAATTACAACATTAGTTCAGTTAGAATTGCAATTTGTCGATAATACTTGGATTTTGTTAACGTTTTACATTTTTAGGGTTCCGTAGCCAATTGCCAAAAAACCGAACCCTTATAGATTCGTCATGTCTCTCTATCTATCTGTATGTCAGTCTGTCCGTCCGTATGACACAACCACTTTTTTCCGAAACTTCATAAACATAAACCTTGTTACTTCCTGCTACGGAACCCTTCATGGGCGAGTCCGACTGGCACTTGGCCGCTTTTTATTTTCTTATATGTCCGTAGTACCGCTCTCTAACCGGCGAGCACCTTTTTTCCGCTCTCTAAAATAAATTCTAATATATTTAAATTAAGAATCCTCTATATTATTCATCACATCTACGGCTGGAGCTTTTCAAAATGACGCCGCTTTTTGTGTGCTAGCAACCCACAATCACTGGGATAAAAATCGGCCATTAATATATAATATATGAAGTATATAAATTACATAAATAATATGCCATCAAAATATTGACCAGTGGCATTGTATCTTGGACTAGTGTTATCACATGTCTGAACTTCTAGGCTCTATTTGAGCTTAATAAGCACGAGATCTTGTCTCAAAAATAATAGATATAAAACAAAAAAGAAATACAAAAAAAATAACTCACACTGAATTCAAAGAAAATTTCTACAATAAATTCACATAACAATAAAAGTCGCGCTTTGAAATTGTTACCGTCAACAGAACTGGCTCGTTACAGCCCTTGTTTAGAACCAGGCTTGACAGCGAGCACTTTTGTTTCATCCACTCGCCTTCAATCGTGGCAAATTTTCACATTTTATATGTTTTATTAATTAATGCTGTACTTCTTTGACGACCGAAGAATAGTTTTTCAAAGGCAAGAATATATGTTACTTCGTATGTTATTCGTGCTGGGCTATCTGAGTAGGTTACTGTCAGTTTTAATATTGTACCTGTACAACAGCAATTCTGTGTATGGATGGCTTTTTAAAGGGTCATTCGACTTTCAACCATCAGATTATTCAAAACTGACTTGACTGCCTAGCTGGTTTAGTTGGCTAGATATAAGGACGTAGATATCGAGGTCTTGAGTTCGAACCCAGGTCGGGCCGATAAGAAGTTATTGAGTTTTTCTATCGAAAATTTTCAGGAAGTTGGAAGTGTGTATGTGTAGGCCTCGGAAAACACTCAAAGCCGTTGCTCCTGCGCTTCAACTATTTCGTGTCGGTTTTGCCGTCCCATCGGAACGTGAGAGTGACGTAATCGACACAGCAAATGTCTTTGAGCTCACGTCTGTGCACTATAATGTATCCTACATTGGTTGATCTCTCGTGAGATTGCGCCGTGACCGAAATCTGCAAATGCCATCACTAAAAAAGGCTTTAGAGTATCTTAATGGAATCTATTAACCAAAATAAAGAAGCCCATGATATTCTGGCCAAATATTGCTGAAAATGTTTATAATTTCGCGGTTTTTTTTGTATATAATTGTGTATGTTTCAAATAACTAAAATATAATTATTATTGTACATGTGACATAAAAAAAAAAAGTATCCCGCTGAGTTTCTTTCGCCGGTTCTTCTCAGGTCCGAGGTGTTAAATTCCGAACCGGTGGTAGATTTTTGACTATCAATAAGCAAGTGTAAACACTTCTATATTGAATAAAGATTTTTGACTTTGACTTGTCTAATTCTAGGGTGCTATTATAACGCCCTAAAATTAATTACACTTAAAAATGCAATAACTCCATAACTTTTCCGTCCAAATATAAGCCCGAAGCCTTAACCCGAGCCTTGTTAAGAAATTAATATACCAAGCGGACCGAGCTGCAGGATACCAGTTATAGCATAAGAAATTCACGTGTTGTGGATACAAAATAAATATAATATCGGTTGGTGTGCTCATACTCCACGGAGCTGAGGTAAAACGTGGATACATTTCGTGATAAAATTTTATGCCCTTAAGTCCCCCGTTCTTAAGGAAATAGCGTGTAGGTAAATAATATACGCATAATATAAGTTTAATGAAAACACTTTTTGTATATCTTTTATGGTGAGTTATTGTTAAGGTAATAAGATTCCACGGTTATTTTTAACTTGGACTATGAAAAATATTTAAAGCTCATATCAAACAATCATATTACGTGTAGAAGATTATACTAAAGATAAAATATCGTGGATTTTGTATTTGTTTATTTCTAGGTAAGATATATAAAAATTTAATTATACTTTACTGATATACTCTGTAATGTGGATAAGAGTAAAACTGATATTCTTGCATTTCATCTATTTTCCGAACCGTAGTCGGTCTACATATCATTCAAAACTGTAACATTACGATTCAAAAGTTTCTTGGTGGTAGAGCTTTGTGCAAGTCTGGGTAGGTATCACACACTCATCAGATATTCTACCGCCAAATAACAGTACTCTATGTTTTTGTGTTCCGGTTAGAAGGGTGAGTGAGCCAGTGTCACAGGCATAGCATAACATCTTAGTACCCAAGGTTGGTGGCGCATAGGTGATGTAAGGATTAATATTTCTTACAGAGCCTTTGTCTATGGGCGGTGGTGACCACTTACCATAAGGTGGCCCATATGTTCGTCCGCCAACCAATGCCATAAAAAAAAATAAAAAAAATCAAAAGTGAATTATGAGCCTACTCGAATAAAGACTATTTTATTTTTTCGGTCTTCTAAGCGTAAATATAATTTAACTTTTATTTGACGTGTGAACATTTTTAGACTTAAGTGCTTTAAGTTCAACATTAAATACGTTTATGTTTACGATGTCAAAAGATAATTGCTTACATATAAAAATGATCAATATTGTTATAAAAAAGACAGAGATTCTCAATTCGAGGTTTTTATGCTCTTTTTACCCAAAAAAGTAATTTATGAACCGATTTAGAATTTATTTTTCCTTGAGAGACTATAATGCGTCCCATTCAAATTTGAAGAAACAATATAACCCCTAAGGGAAAAATACGGAACAATAATAGCAAAAGCATTTTTAAATGAACACGATTTTTTTTTTCCTAAAAGGATTAATTGTAGTCTGTTCTTTCTTAAATAACAAAACGAAACTAATCCCCATATTCGTCTACATAAAGTCGTCTATTGCTCCGCGCGGTTTCACCAGCGTTAAAAAATGCTACTCCACCCCGTGGGTCGCAAAATATTGTAGTCGATAATTTTACACGAATAATAGGTCATAGAACGAAAAATATTCTTTCATATTAGTCGGATGGATCTTGAGATCTTCGTGTACAAACTGGAAAGAAATAGATTACTCGTCTTTGGGGCAAGGTATATACAGATTTTTAATAAAATTCCGCACTCTATACTTGAGCTGTTGCTTAGCAGGCTTGCGTCTGTTATTAAAAATAATCTCGTTGATAAAGCCCATAATTCAGTATCTGAATATCTGATACCATCGCATGGATGCCATGATTGCTGGATTTCATGTAAATCTAACCGGTGGTATGTACAAATTTGGCTATCATAACTAGTTTCCGCCTGCGGTTTTGTAACGGGAGTGAGTCTGTTTTGCAGCTGTTCATTTTATAAAGTTATCAATGTCAGTTTCGGCTATAACCTATCTTTATGCCAAAGTTTCATTCAGCTGGAAAGTTGATTTCAATTACCAAAAATAAATAAAATATTAAAAATAGTTTTACAAATGAAAGGCTTTTTCTTCTGTTAAGGAGAAGAATTAGTTTTTTTGTGCTATAGGTGGCAAATGGGCTGAAGGTCCACCTGATGGAAAGAATCTATGGATATCAGCAATACCGTGGGGCTTGCAGGTGAGTTAACGGCATTTGAAGACCGAATAGGCTCTTTTATTGAATTCACTTTATCACATTCGAGTTTAAACGTAAACGTTGCCGTTCAGCCGTTTTTCTATTCTGCTAACGGTTTGTCGATGTTGGATTGAAACATAATCGAGATCGTATCGTAACATACATAAATAAGTAGAACCGGCCCTCAGTTACGGTTTAAGCTGAGGTTTATTGTTGTAAGGAATAGTCGAATTTGGATCGGAGTAGAATCGGAAAAGTATCATAACTGTTAAACGTTAGTAGAATTTATTTCAAAGTCAAAGTCAAAAATCTTTATTCAATGTGAGAAGTGTTTACACTTGCTTATTGATAGTCAAAAATCTACCACCGGTTCGGAAATTAGCACCTCGGACCTGAGAAGAACCGGCAAAAGAAACTCAGCGGGATTTTTTTGAAATTATGATTTTTTTTTTACAAATATAGTACAGTTCAAGTACAATAATAATAATAAACAGCCTGAAGACGATCATCTCATTCCCAAAAAGTTTCGTTTTGCCACAAGTATTTTCACTAACCCATCTCGGAGGAACTTGGTGAAATAAACTCCAATTCTTTCCTTTGAGAGCATAGAACGCCTAAGGCCAGCAGTGGGATATCTAAAGGCTTTTGCTGTACAGAGGTTTATTTATATAGATTAAAAATGTAATAAAATTTTTTTTCTTCTGACTGTACTAACTTCTATTTAACCGTTTACACAAAGATAATACTTAGTGAACGCATTAAATGCAAGTTTAATTAAAATAACCATTAAAAAGCACATTCGTTTTACAAATTAAAATCTTTTACATCGTCTTTTCAGATAACTATCGTAGTGGTAAAAAGCTGCTAATTTCTAGCGTGGGTTCAAATCCTGAGTTGGGTTAACTTTTTTTTATTTGTGTGAGTAGCTGCGCGGTCAAATGGGACACTTGATGGTCACCACCGCCCAGACATTAGAACTGTAAGAAATATTACCACTGACCTGGTTAACTAAGATGTTATGTTTCTTGTGTCTGAAATTACACTGGATTACTCACTCTTTAACGACACAACAGTACTAAGTATTGTTGATCAGCGCTAACAAATTAATTATTTTAGTAGTTATAGTATTTACTTATATTTAATTTTTTATTTATTTAACTTTGCCGTTTATTCGTTTTAATTGATACTATTTTTAAATAAATTTTTCAAATTGCAATTTGACTTATTTTGAAAAAATCTAAAAACCGTGATAAGTTAAAAATGGTTCACTATTGCATTATGCATATGGGGGTTAAAATTATCGCAAATAATCACCCCTATCACCTCCTAACGGGAATACGTCGAATTACCAATTACCCTGTATAATTGTATTTAACTAACATTACTGTATTTTTAAATGTTGAAAAAGAGTAACTACTGAGTTTCTTGCCGGTACATTCCGATCCGTTGGTAGCTTCACTTAATATAGTTTGTTAAATGACGATTCAAAAGTGCTTGTGAAAGCCTACTCGAATAAAGTATATTTTTATTTTGATTATGACTAATATAGCTTACTAAGACATATCAAAATCAAAGGTAGAGAATTATATAAATTTGTATGTTGCATATAAACCCTATCTTCAAATACAATTTTGGTCGCCATTAATAGAATGATCAACAGTATCTCTTACCAGCTTGTTTAAACGAAGGACTGTTAGTACCATATTGCTTTTGACGTTCATCCTATTTTAGTGCACAGATCTGCATGAAATAGACAATTCTGAAAATAAAAAGTATCTTTCGTAAAATAGAAGAAAACGAAAATAAAATAATAGAAGCATAGAATTTCGTTAAAAAGATAAGTATGTTATGTTATTTTTATAATATAAAACAATGAAGTTTATATCCTACGTACCTTGGACAGGGGAGAGTCAGTGGGCATGAAAGCATCAGAAATGATCGTGCCGTTTGCCGTCACGGCATACGAGTCGGTGTTACTTTCATAGCATAACAGTCTTCTTCTTCTTCTTCTGCCTGGCATTTATTAATACCAGCTATTGCCAGGGTCTGCCTTCCGACAAATCTACTCCACTTTGCACGGTCTTTAGTGTCATTCTGTGTGAGTCCATCGTAAGAGTATTATATATATAATACTATCAAATCATTGTGAAAATCTGAATCAACACTATCGTATTTACTTTATTCTAGTCTAGTAGCTAATTGACAGACAGGTTCTGTGTTCAAACACCAGATCGGGCCGATAAAAGTTATTGCGTTTATCCGTCGAAAAATTCTGAACGTTTGCAAGTACTCGCGTACTCTGGTTCTTCGGAATACACGTAAAGCCGTTGGTTCTGGACCTGAACTCTTTCCGGTCGTGTTGCATTCGCCGTCCCATCGGAGTATGAGAGTGCAAGGATAGAAAGTGCACCTGTGTTTGTGCACACACTTGTGCACTTTAATATGTCCCACATAGTGGGCTAATCTCCCTTGAGATGTGGCCATTGTGACCAAAATTAGTAAAGACCATATCATCACTCAATATTACATTTTACATACTAAGGCTAAGGCCCAGCAGTGGTTAGAACGCGCGTCTCTTAACCGATGATTTAGGGTTCAAACCCAGGCAAGCACCACTAAATTTTTATGTGTTTAATTTGTGTTTATTATTCATCTCGTGCTCGGCGGTGAAGGAAAACATCGTGAGGATGCATGTGTCTAATTTCAACGAAATTCTGCCACATGTGTATTCCACCAACGCGCATTGGAGCAGCGTGGTGGAATATGCTCCAAAACTTTCTCCTCAAAGGGAGAGGAGGCCTTGGCTCAGAAGTGGGAAATTTACAGGCTGCTAATGTAATGTAATGTTGTCTGTGACATCAATCACACGTCTGCTGATAATGTCGATCAATTATCCGTCGGCTTCGTTGTGCGTGACAAGTTCCTGTTCTTTGTTTATGAAAAAGCCGAGATATCCAGTGAATGGAATACGTTGATATTAGCATAAAGTCGTGAGTTCAAAGTCGGACAAGATACTGCACCGCTGGGCTAAGGCCTCCTCACCATTTGAGGAGAAGGTTAGGAGCATACCCCAAGCTACTCCAATGTAGGTTTTTAGATTCACATGTGGAAGAATTTCGGTGGAATTAGACACATGAAGGTTTCCTTACGATGTTTTCCTTCGTCGCCGAGCACGAGATGAATTGTAAACACAAATTAAGCACATGAAAATTCAGTGGTCCTTGCTTGGATTTGAACCCGCTATCATCGGTGAAAATGTACGCGTTCAAACCACTGGTCATCTAGGCTATATGGACAAGATAGAGTAAGTTTTTAAAGTGAGCAAACCTTCATGCTTGTGATGAAATTATAATATACGTGGGGTGATGAAGCAAATCTAATTTATGGCATTGGACGGTCAAATGGTCTACCTGATGGTAAGTTCACCACTGTTTTATCAAAAAAAAACAACAAATCAGTTCCTTTTAATGCTCGTAAGTATCCTACAACTATCTTGTATAGCAACGCTCAAGTTGGGGTCGGTACCGCTGGATTTATTGTGGGTTGAATACCCGCATACCTGCATCACGTGAGGGCAACGCATAAACACGTATTCCAAAAAAGGGACTACTTAAAACTTGAAAATATTGTTATACTAGATTCCACTACTTTTTTTCTCGCCGTAAAAACGCTTTACTCGTTTCCCCCACTAGAAGTGGAGGGGTTTATGGGACTCGCCGGTACCCAGGACGCCTAGTGCGCCTTAGTACACCATAATACCTACGAAAAAATCTTCGGTATCATCTCAGTCTTTTCAGGGGGGGCCACAATTAGTTTCCATCCCTGACTTCACCATGTTTTGGAGTCGGTTATCAGTAGGATCAGGTTTTGAAAATTTTGAAGATAATTGGTTATTATAACTACTTATAAGTTACATAAATAAATAACAAAATTACTTCCACATTTATCAGTGAGGTTTATATCCTGGGATAATTTGAAATGTATATCAAACTCTGAGCGAAACGACGAGCCAAATATTTATGAAAATAACTTATATTTCACTTTAGCCGTGGCGTCGCAGACGTATAAAGTAAAATTTCCTTTGGACGAGTATTTCGTACATTAAACTATTTTAAAGTGACCATAAGTTTAGTTTAAAGTGGGATATATTTTTAGCGGGACGTTTTCACTTGACCCCGATATTTTTTTGACGTAATCAAATTTATATTTTTAAATTTTATTAATAAAAAAAATACCTTTTTTACACTATAGTGTCGCTTAGAAAATTGGATTTTTCTTCGTCCAGCTTTTTTTTCATAAACCTTTAACAAAACTTTGTTTTTGGTTTAATATAGACTCGAAACGCTACAATATTCCCCGTTCGCCCCGTTTTTTCTTTGAATTTACTAAATAGTGCAGATTCGTTGTGATATTAATTTGTTAGATCCCTTATAATAGTTTATTGCTAATTAATTGTAAGGCATCTGACGAAGCAAATTATTTATGAATTTTATATAAATACTTACACATAAATAAATAAATAAATATTGGACAACATCACATACATCACACTGATCCCAATGTAAGTAGCTAAAGCACTTGTGTTATAGAAAATCAGAAGTAACGACGGTACCACAAACACCCAGACTGTTGTCTCGGACAACATAGAGAACTAATGAACTTTTTCTACACCGACTCGGCCGGGAATCGAACCCGGAACCTCGGAGTGACGTACCCATAAAAACCGGTGTACACACTACTCGACCACGGAGGTCGTCAAATAAAATAACAATATAATATTTATACATTAAATAAATATTTATTAAGATAATAATGATAATATTCAAAACTTAGCTTAACAACCTAATAACTAAAGCCAATATTTATTCTTTACCTAATAATATAAAACATAATCAGCCTGTGAATTTCCCACTGCTGGGCTAAGGCCTCCTCTCCCGTTGAGGAGAAGGTATGGAGCATATTCCACCACGCTGCTCCAATGCGGGTTGGTGGAATACACATGTGGCAGAATTTCGTTGAAATTAGACACATGTAGGTTTCCTCACGATGTTTTCCTTCACCACCGAGCACGAGACGAATTATAAACACAAATTAAGCACATGAAAACTCAGTGGTGCCTGCCTGGGTTTGAACCCGAAATCATCGGTTAAGATGCACGCGTTCTAACCACTGGGCCATCTCGGCTCTTAACCTAACCTAACCTAATAATATAGTGCAATTAAATCACTTCTTACTTTTCTCAATGAAATTTGATTACCCACAAGCAGGGACCAGTGTTAATATACCCATTATGGGTAAATTGTTATCGAAATAGGTAACATCAGGGTTCTCATGGCATGGGATGAAATGGAGATATACGTGCGCGAACCCCTCCCGTGAGAAGGGTAGTGACACTTCGCCCATAAGATATAAAAATATTCAATTTGTAAAAACGTCTATCAAGATCACAATTTATCTTTTAAATAACTTTGTTGTAACCTACGGTTTTGCTTGCTTTTTAAGGTTTGGTCGACAGGTGTACACCTTTCCTTGGAATTCAAGATTCACACAAAATTTTAATCGAATTCGATTCAGTGGTTTGGCATAGCACAGACATACAGAGTTACTTTTTTTATATATAATATTACGTTAGTAGTATGACCATTTAAAAATGTATTTGAAAATCGAATCTAACTAAATAAACTTTTTGTGTTTACGTCAGGTTATAATAATTATAATATTTATTTATACTTACAAAAGAGTTTTTTTTTTTTGTAATTCCTAACTAAAAAAAAACTACATAATCAATACGCAGCCTGCTTTGGTATATATCACAAATATTTGTCTAATAACGTCTATATCGAATTTAACGACAATCGTTCTAAATTCAAAAGATCGTTGTGGGTAATAATTCGAATTTCAAATCCGTTAATCACGCGTTATAATATAATTACCAGATATACATTTAAAATACAATACATTTCATCCCGTCAATAGCCTGATGGTTTACGGGCTGCCTAGCGATGTAAAAATGTCGCAGGCTTCATCTTGACCCCTTTATCGTGCCCACTCCGAGCACAAATTCTAACCTTAATTGGAGATAAATAGGAATGTTAGTAATTCCACAAAATGGGGCATTGCTTTAATAAAAAAAATATAGAATTGTTTCCTTTGAACATATACATTACTTAATATCTGAAACTTGATTTTGACTTCTAGTTCGCAAATTAAATTATGTTTGAATTGAATTGTTATTTTACGTGCGCTATTGCTGTTGTGGGCGTCCCAATGTACCTTCTCTATTTTTCCATTGGACCCATTCACCAGTCCTTTGCTGACATCAGCATGCTTGCTCAATACTGTTCTTCCAAGCAATAAGAATCCCCGTTTGTAGCGCTAGAGTACATACTTATATCATCCAAGTTACGATATACACAATCTACTACAGTCTCACGAAACCTACTTTTTTGTTGTATACTAGTATACTCAAACAAAGAATATGCAATCGGATAGACTAGGCAGCCTCCATCGGAAGGCATTGGAATAATTCTTATGAGCGCGGTTGTCACTCGCTCGGACACGTCCGCGTCAAGGTTTTATCGCAACGCTCCTATTCCGCTGCTCCGGCGTCGCGTCGCGCGCCGTGTACCGAAATGCCTATTATTATTATTATTTAAAGTATAATGATTTTGCACCATTGACGTGCGCTAAATGCCAGTTAATAACGTAATAAATACGAAAGTCGACTATACTCATAAGTATTAAAACGGAAATATTTGGATTTAAAAAAATTAAGGGTGGTATTCAACTCGTTATATATTCACGTGAAGACCTTAAAATCCACATTAAGACCGGCTGTCATAAGTGTTGATTGCTGGTTCTTACATAATTTTTTTTTACAGTTATTACAGGAACTAAGTATATAAGTGTTCCTAATAGACCCAATAAAATGAAAAATCATATTAAAATTATAAAAAATTACCAGTTTTAGACTTTTTCCTTTGTACTTGGCCTGATTATCTACCTGCATGCCAAATTTGAACTTTCTAGGGCACCTGGAAGTAGGTTATAGTTTTGATCTATAGGTCAGTCAGACCTAAAAATGACGATTTTTAGACGTTAATATCTAAATAACCGTTTGACATGTGCTTATGAAATTTGGAACACATACATATGTATCTCGCGAGTCTCAATATATGAGCCAAATTTGACACGTTTATATCAAATAGTTTTTGAGTTATGAGGATTTCAAAAGTGGCTCCAAATGGTTCGTGTAATATTACACACGGTGCTGCTCGCCAGTTCTGTTACTTGAACTTGGCTGACACGCTAGCGCGTGTCTAGATATATAACATTGATTCGCTTTGACATTAATTTTATTAAATATAAAACTACGTACACGTCGCGTCCCGTCGGGAATAAGGGTCTACTAGTTATGTATTGCAATATAAACGTATTATCTTAATACGTAACATTGGTCCATTGGTTTCTGGTGTGCGTCAGTAAAGCTTCCAATCGGCATACGACATCATCAATCAAATCAAATCAAATCAAATCAATTTTATTCAAGTAAACTTCACAATGAAGCGTTTTTAGATCGTCGATATTAAAAAACTACCACCGTTTAGGAAAGCAGCCTCCAGCGAGAAGAAACGGCAAGAAACTCGCATAGTTGCTCTTTTCAAATAAACAGATTTACAATGCTGTTTTTTACAATAATTAGCGTACAGTTATGGAACCCGAGCCTAAATCCAGGCGTTTTAATCTAAAAGTACTCTTTTAATGAATAATATGATTTATTTATTAATTTAGTCTTAATAAACTTTTTAAATTTCGTAAATGGTAAATTGGTTACATTTCCCGGTATCTTATTATATATGCGTATACCATAGCCCAAAAACGTTCTCCTTACCGTATGCAAACGGAAAGAAGGGGTTCATCAATCGTCGTCATATCCTAGCTCATGCCTGATTGATAAATTACATCCATTGATGAAACCCGTTTGGTATTTTTCTACTTAACCGCATACAGAGAGACAAACGTGACGTGTCAGCTTATTTGTTTTATAATACGTAGTGATTAAATTATTTCGCAGACTTTCATAATTCGATTCTATTTGTTATAAATTATGTTGTATTTCAATAATAATAATTATTATTATTATTAAAAATATATATATATATATATATATATATATATATATTTATTCAGCTTATTACGTTATACACAGTAAAGGTTGGAGCCTTCTTTTAAGTGCAGCAGGGCACCTGTGCCAGAAGACATCGCTCTTCCATATCAATATCTTACAACAGCATATATTATAAGCGTGTGTGTGTTTGTGTGTATGTGTGAGTGTGTGTCATGCACCTACATAAATTATATATACATGTTATTAAGTGTGTAAATTATAATAAGCGTTTTAATAGTGACATATTACGTAATATAAACGAACAGCATAGTTTTTGTTTTGCTAATTAATTTTAATGCATATCGTAAAGTATAATTTCAATATTGATAATTCTCATATTACATATTTTATTTTCTATAAATGATTGTAGGTTTGGTTGGAAGTTAGTTAACAGTAAGAACAAATGAATAACATATTTCTATTTATGAAATCGTTAGGAAAACAATACTAATGACGTCATAAGCTTGTAAACATCGTGATTTTAATAGAATTTTACGAATGTTCGAAATTGAGGACTGACCAGCGTAAAATTTAATTTATGGTTACCCTAATTCGGTTGGGAAGATGAATGGCTTTTGGGGTACTCAATGGGGTTTAGTTCATTTATATTTAAAAGTAAATTTAAGCCTTTGAAATAGTTTCGACGTAACGAAAATCACTTAAAAGATCTTATTGATAGTTTCTCTCTTAGTAGTAGCTGATATATACTTACAGCTACAGATAGAGCTGAAAAGCTTAATGGAAATTTTAATACAAATTCAAGGTCACAAATTTCTCTATATCAAACTTTAAAGCGGTTTTTAAATGTTACAATATTTATGTTGGTCGTAAAATGTATTGTTTTAAAGCGACTAGCTAGTACTATTACCAAACAGATAGAGCCCGTTAAGATTCTTAATAAATGTATTTATTTATTTCAGTAAATAAATACGTTCACCGATAGACACTTGCACTTGTAATTTAAACAACCTCTTGAAACATTGAATCTAATAGTTTATATATGCCTGTAATTATGTCGTCTCAAACATGATACTAATTACAATAAAACCTCACAATGTATTGCTAATTGGGGATAATAATAATTAATGAACGAGATGGCCGAGTGACTAAAATTATTAATTAGATCTTAACCTATTAAATTAAGGCAAGTGTCTTTAGGTTATGAAAACGGTACATGTATTTACTTGGTGGTAGGGCTTTGTGCAAGCGAGTTTGGATAAGTATTACTGACTCGACAAATATTCTATCGCCTACAACAATATTTAGTATTGTTGTGTTCCGGTTTGTAGGGTGAGTGAGCCAGTGTAACTACAGGCACAAGGGATAGAATATCTTTGTTCCTTAAGTTGGCGGCGCGTTGGCGTTGTAAGGAATGGTTAATGTTTCTTACAGCGCCAATGTCTATAACTTACCATCAGGTGGCCCAAAATTACCTAAGTTTTCAAAACGTGAATTATATGAATTTAAGAATGTAAGCGAAGTTCAATATCTGAATTGTTATACTTTTTTTTTTTCATGCGATTGTCATTTAAAGATTTCATAAAATGAATATCTTATAAAAAGTCTTATAGACGTCTCGCTCCGACAGTTCTTAAATTCAATATCTTAATACCGGACCATTGGTCCGATCATCTTTTCACTTTTCACGTCCTTCGGGTCCAAATTGTCCATTAGTAGGAAAAATGGCATCAGTTGTCTTGGAGACAAAGATCACTTAGAATTATATTTGAGAGATCATCTCAAATATGATGAAAAAATTTAACTGCCTCTTTGATTTGGTGACTAGATTGCATTTCAAGAGGATCTATAATCAAATGTTATCGAATGTTTTAGTCGAAAATAATTCAGTAAAAATCCAGAGCTCGGTAATTAACAGTGTTAATACTCCCGCGTCTCATAAGATTTTACGTCCGAAATCTCTCCGGACGTGTCGCAGAGAATTACGAGCCTGAGAGCATTCTGAGTGTACCTGAGTTCGTGCAAACACTTTATATGTTTCGTACGCAGTTCGCCATTCTCGAGGAAAAAAGCAACCATGACCGGAGGGATTTTTGGATAAAAAATAGTAGTTATTCTTTTTCAATATTTTAATTGTAGAGTCTCTCGCATTAAAGTCCAGGAAATCAATAAATAATCTATCGACGCTTTTGTGTCATTTATACAACCGTGTCGAGTGATATGCCTTATTTATTTATACATGTGTTTTGATAAGATAATTAAAAGCCTTTATTCAATATAATGAAACGTACATACGAATGATTCCTTAGAAAAACCGACAGAAGAATTACAGCGGGATTTATTTTCTTTTTTTTTTTTAACAAAAATTTACAATAGTTTATAATGTATATTTGAAACAATACAGGTGATCCTTGAGTATCTAAAATCCCTCGACACGATCTATATCTACCGAATATTAAGTCCAAGCGGTTGTAACGCTTTTTGCAAGTCAAACTGCGCAGTACCACCAACCCCTAGCATTATTATAAATACCCATAGCATAAATTTCGACGTTTCGACGTCCACATTTTTTAATTATATTTCATAGAAATAATGATTTTTATTTATTCAGACATTATGACGTAAACATAAATCAACGACAATGCTGAGACCATGGTAATAAATGTAGATTAAATTACCGTTTTAAAACCGAGACAATACAAAAAATGTTTAATTACAATTCTGGTTTTTTTATAAATATTTAAATTTAATCTTAAACAAAGGTTATTTGAAAATACAGTACATTTAATGAAACGACCCACGTTGTAGTTGAATGAGTTGAAGAATGGTTAACATTTCTTACAGCGTTAGTCTTTAAGCGCTAGGGTCCACTTATCATAAGGTGACTAATTTGTCCCTTTGCCTACCTTTATTGTAAAAAAATAAATAATAGCTTGTTATATTATGATATAAAAAATATATATTTGGCAGTGTCTTTTCTTGCCGCTTCTATTAAAGAAAACGCATCAATATCCGTTGCGTAGTTTTAAAGATCTAAGCATACATAAGGACAGACAGACAGTGGGAAGCGACTTTGTTTTATACTGTGTAATGATTAAATGATGTGTCATTTATGAAATTAACAAAATGAGAGAATAATGAAATGATAAGAAATACATTTGTCAATAAAATGCCTCGTGTATTAAAATAATTACAAAAAACAATTTTCAATAATATTTTATAAACCGTACAAAATGGAAAGTAGAGAGGGTGAGAATGAGATGAAAATATCGCTTGAAGGATTTCTGCCAGTTCACTCTACCGTAAGCCGCGTAAAAGAAATTCGTTCCAAAAGATCAATCGGATGATTAGTTCTTGTTTGAAACCGAAAAAAAAAAAACACAAACAAACAAAACTCATCTCATTTTAATATAAGTGTGAAATCAAAATGGATGTCGCCAGTCCTTTTGAGATTAATGGACTCCGACATTGTTTCGTTCACCTTTAAGTTTGGCACATAATATTTGTATTTTCTCATGGAGGTTTAATAGGATACAGCATTGTTTGTGCATTGAGAAATGCTGTGAAAATAAATTCAAGATACGACCTTGAAAGTCGAAACAGCATTATAAATGTCAACCAATGCTGATAATGTCATCCTGACCGATTTAGACGTAGGACATAATATATTACAAGTGTGTGCACAAATCAGTCAAAATAAATCAAATCAAATTCCTTTATTCAATATAGAAGCTTTACACTGACTTATTGATTGTCAAATTAAACACTACCACCGGTCCGGAAAAGAAAATACCCTGACCCGAGAAGAACCGTCGAAAGAAACTAAGTGGATTATTTTTGTCAATTGGTCATTATTTACAAATATTCAATGTCATAAGGAATAGCCAGGAGGCAATCGTTTCATTTCCTTGGTGTGGTATATAACCATGAACTCACTAATTGTATAATGACCTTTCGCACACAAGCGTTCTTTAACATTTTTTTTTTAATTTGGCAACAGAGGCATTTTGAACACTTTCTGGAATAAATACAGGTAGACTATTTCCTCACTCTCATAACCAGATCTGACTGTAAATCTGACACGACCAGACTGAATTTTTTTTACGGTCCGACCTTTGCTTAGTTACCTGACTAACAAGGCAGTCAACAAATATGGCAAGTATGATCCAAATAAAGCTGTGAAGCAATAATAATTGAACTTGTCAGGTTCAAACATCTTTTGCCGATCTTAGCCAATTCGTCCACTGGACAATGTGGACTGACTTCCCATTAAATTACATTCTAGCCGAAATCCAGATTAAGCTAGGCTAACTATTAAGCTGTTCAACGACCAGAACCGGCAACACGTGTTCGGAAGTGGATTAAATTCGAAAGTTAAATTACTAAAGTTTAACACAAATGTTACTTATTTAAAAAGTCAAGCGCAAAATTGCACTTTGGTTTCTATGACCTTTTTATTATGGTCATTTCGGCTTTACACAACTTTTTTCAGCTATTTTGTAACAGAATTATTTAAAAATATTCGATTAAAATCGATTTCAAAAAAGGAAGAGGTCCAATTCAGGTTTTTATTTTTTATATTTGATATCTTAGAACTCCGTAAAATCTTCCGACTTAAAAAAAAATAAGATGTCCAATTTGGTTGTTTTTTTTTAAATATTTGCTACCTCAGATCTTCGTCATTTATTAACCGATTCGGATTTTTATGTTTGGGATATTATGGGATATTACCCGTTTGTTCCAATTTAATTTGAAAAAACATTACTTTTTTTCATTCCAAAGGTGAAAAATACTGGACGAATTTTTTATCGGCATAAATTTTATTTATTATTTATTTCCTCAGAGTATTATTTGAAGGCATTTTTAAACACAAATTTTATACGAATCGTTCCGAATAGACTATATCCGTATGAAAGCATATAATGTACTTCGCATAAGTACGTGATACATACAGGTAAGTTACTGTCGGCTCAATTTAAATGGTGAGTGGTGTTGAATTCAGAAGGATCTGACCATTTTGAGTTAAAAGAGAAAAGTTAAATATTCAGAAGGGAAAAGTGTTAGTTTATTTTCACACAATAAATAGAAATCTGGGAAGTTCAACGCGGTCACGATTTGTCAAGAAGCCGTTTTTGATAATGATTTGTTTTACTCGAAGTGTTTTGTTCAATTTATTGAGCTGAAATTTTACAAATAAAATTGCAAGACTATACGCGCACAGTTTAAATAAAAGCTTATTCGTATAAAACAATGTGCTGACTCTGATGGACTTATCATTAATTTCAAAGAGAATCAGAAAACTTGGATTTTAAAGAACATGCAAATGTCTATAATTTATCTTTCCTCTTTAAATCACTCACTCCTGCACCGCGGCTTCCTTCTGTGACATATCGTTTCGCATAAGGAGACATCATCTTCCAGCACTTCTTGCTACTGAGCATGGCTGAGCCAAGAAACTTGGAACAAAAATTTGATTTGTCTTCAAACCGGAACACAACAATTCTAAGTATCACTGTTGGTAGAAAAAGCGGTGATACCAGACAAGCTTCCGTACAATCCTACCATTACATATTATCGTTAAACGTTTTAACCACCGCTCGAAAAAATTATTCAATACATGAATTTCATATCTGAATTTAATTAAAATTCTATGGTGCATGAAACGGAACACAAAATTGTTTACCAATTATAAGCATCTGCGTCATCCATGACGCAGTACCGACAAACGCTTTGATCTCAAATATTTCTCCAGTACACGATACGATACTGGTTAATATTTACTTACACATAACATGTGTAATTAAATGCCTGAAACGAAACGCAAACTGATAGACAGGAGGAGGGTTTGGTCCCATGATACTGGCATCAGACCTATCCTATTATAGAAGCTACTCCTCCGCTTAACTGTTCCGAGATTCGTCTAATACTGAACGGATCACTTAACGCGTTAAGTTTCTTTTTCCGATTTCCCTGAACTCTGTTTTATTTACGTATCGTTAAAAGGTTTTGACATTTAAAAGAGTATGTATTCGTATTTTTTGTTGCTGCCTCGATGATGATGCTGTCTATTGACTTTATACTATGTACAAATACAAACACCAAACATTTGTCTAACTTAACTTAAACAACCTAATTTAAGCAAAGACACAGCTGATCATTACTGTTTTTTTTAAATATAGCTAGGACTCCTCGAGCCCCTAAGTTAAATTGGCTCGCTCACCCTTCAAATCAAATATCAAATTGATAAGTATAGAATACCACTAAAATACATATTGACGACATTCGAAATATTGAAAATGTTATTGTTACTTTCATATTCGTAATTATAAGGGACATTGCGTCAACAATACGTCGTTTTATATAAATATATATATGCTATATAGCACAATAAGGCGACAGGCAAATGAGCTACCTGATGTTGTCACCACGGGCTATTGACATTGGTGCTGTAAAAAAAACACCATTCCTTACATCGCCAATGCGCCCCTGACCTTGGGAATTGAAATGTTATGTCCCTTGTGCCTGGAGTTACGCTGACTCACTCAACCTTTACTCCGGATTACAAAGAAACTATCATAATTGGGTAGTACAGCCAGACGGGCTAGCACAAAGCCAAATAGAATTATTGTGAAATTGTGGTGTTTTTTACAAAAGGAAAAAAAATAATTTTAATATTTGTTCCAGGTTCATTCTGCGACGCTCAAGACTATTCAGGTGAATATAAAATTTATACAAACACAATTTCATTTAATATAAAAATATTTTATAATTACGACTTTACCAAAATATTTGAATTACTATGAACGCATTGAAAGGTCCATCATTATACAGTTTGTTCTAGAATCGTTATAATCAGTGCACATTTTCATTATTTAAACCATTTTATTGTGTCAATAAATTATTTTTTATTATTAATACAACGTTACCGTTGAACATTCCTCTCTTAAATCTTTGATTAATAAATAAATGGTATTACTTTGTCAAGAATTTAGCTCAGTTAATTTTATTTGTTATTCTCAGGCTTGGGATTACACTGATTCTTAGTGACAATCGAGATGTTATCGAGTTGGAGATAGACGTCAAAGTGTTCTCAAAAATTAATTATTTCGTCTTTGGTTAGTGGAATAGATATAAGGTATTATATAGTATATAGATTTTATAATAGGCGAACGAGTAAATGGGTGATCCATTATACAGAACGTTCTAGACCATGTAATCATGTGAACACTTGGTCATATATAAATTGACACGACATATATTTGCCAGAAATATTAATTTATCTCCTCAAACAGGAACACAACAATGTATTCGATCAATTACGTTATCAACAAACGTATGGAATTGAATAATTTAGACGAAAATGAAGTTCAAAATCGCTTCGAGAATTACTAAATGCACTCTGTGTATTCCCTGCGACCATTTTTGGTCTTCGACTTAGTATTGTGAGATATTATTAGACAAGTTTCAGTTATATTGAAGGATGATAAAATTGTCTATATTGAATTAGGAATTTCGATATTTTTTTTTTCGTCTTTATTCTGAACTGAATTGCTAAACTTTTAATCATTTTACGTTCCAGCATAATAAGTTTTTCAGTTTCATTAAAGTATTTTTTTTTGATTATGCGTTCTTTATAAACAGATATGTTATGGTTGTCAAAATTGCGACGAAGCTAAATATTTCGAATGCACCTATTTTCCTTTTCAAACTTAGTGTGAAACTCATGTATTTATAAGTTTTACTGCCTCATACGACCTTGCAATATGGGTAATAATTAGGATACTTGTCAGAAATAATGTATCAAAATATTTTTATTTCAATATAATGCGATTTGTTAGTTTATGGGTGATATGAAAAGGAAAAAAAGCAAATTGTCGGTATGTAGATATGTCTATTAGCCCAGAAATAGGCTTGAAGGAGTTTTATTATGAATATTCCGAGAAACCGTTAAATTTTTTATAAAAATTGATTGAATCATCAACATTAGTCTATCACAACTTACAAAAACTTAAGTTCAACGTACATATTTTTCCATTTATAAAAAAAAAAAACCGAAGGGCAGAACTCGTAATAAATACAATTTCAAAAAAGACAGTTCTACAAGTATTGAACGATACATTAACGGTAAATACCTTCGATAGAATAAATAACATTCCCGTGTGAATCACTTTGTCTGTAAATATAGTCACCTCTAGAATGTTCTATCAAATCGATTGAATCCGAATAGCATTTCGAAATGGACGTTTATCAGCGATTTGTGTATTCTGTAAGCTCATTTGTTCGTCAAAGAAGATTTGGACGAAAATTCCGACGAGAAAACGTATGCTATATTATTACAAATGGTATCCATTGAGACTGCATCTGAAAAACTTTGAAAATATTGCCAGACTTTATTCTGTTTTCATATTTTGAAATTGTCAATTTACAATTCGTTGACGCTTCAAACGCTTTGTTTGTAGGTAGATGAAATACGTGAAAATTTTAAATTTAATTGGAAAGGTTAGTTGCAAATTGTTCAAATGGCTTTGACGAATATCTTTCTTTTTGTTAAAAACAACATGCTTGGTTGCCGTATTTATTCCAAAAAGTCGATCGACCAATTTATGTTATTAGGTCGCTAAATAATAAATATCTTAAATATTTTTGTAAACTAATATATTGATAGATATGTTCATTTATTAACAAATTCTAAAAATGTGATATTTTTTATTAAAAATATAAGTTCAAAATAAAATTTCCGCGAAAAGGATCTGACTGATTAAACTATACCATACATATTTATTAATATTTTAAATTGAAACGCCCTGATAATTAGAACACGTGAATCATTCATGTTTAGAGATGAAATCGAGAAGACGAGAAAATCTGCAAATGTCTAACGAAAATCTGCTAGAAGTATATCCACCAATCCATATTACAGCCACATATAAGAATCAAAATCTAAACATGATATTGAAAACAAGGAAAAACCTTAAGTTTAAGACATTAACAGATCGTCATTTTAACTAACATTATAAAACGTGATTTGGTCATATTTCTGTTCTTTCTATCAATAGAGAGAGCCATCGACGTGATATTTCGTATACTTTATAGGATTTAAACAAGCTTGGCTTGACTTAAAAATGCTTGGTATTGAAACTGTGGGAAGGAATATAATTAAACGATGATCATGAAGTAGTCCTGATCGATTCCGGTAATACCGGCCAATCTTAAGGGAGACCAGCCAACGCAGGACATATTTACAGGGCACTCTCTATTAAAATCCATTGGAATGGAAATCTAATACGACCGTCAAAAATTCAGGTGCAGGACCAAGAGAGGCACGGAAGTGTACACACTTCTGACTTCCAAACTCCGGGCTAGTGCTGAGAATGTTTCCATTGATAAACCCAATAACTTATTATCGGCCCGACCTAGTACCAGTCTACCAGTAGTATGACTTCGGAATCTCTGGCTTTATATCTAGTCAATAGACCAATGATGTCAATGCAATGCTAATGGATATTTAAGCGATTTTCAACTTTGCCAAGAACAATTTTTAACCAAGTTAGTGGCGTTAATTCTTCTATTGCTCTGAAATCTCGCTTAAAGAAAATAGAACAAATAGTGAATTCAAAGGATTCTTCAAATTAATTTAAGACTGCAGAGCGATTTCCGTTGATGAGTTTTGGACTTCAAACACTAATTATTTCTTGTAAAGGATTTGATTCAAAGCTATCGGTAGTTTGAGATTTCTATCTGGCTTTCGAAATTTAATTTAAAACTTTGTTTTAAAAGATTGGTGATTATTTTTTTGCATTGGATAAAATATATTTACCTAATAAATTTTATCTAATCTAATATATTTAATCTTAATTGCAATCATGATAAGAGCTTTATCGTTGCAATGTAGATGGATCTATAGTCACAAAATTGGAACCCTTTTCATTTGTATCTACTTAGCCTGGATAAGAATATTGATAGCTTGATTCAGTTTTGTTAAAGGTGGTCTGTCATCGAAACATGACATTAAAAAAAATGTACAAAAATTTTAATCTATAAATATGTTTATAAATATTTTATAAAATGACAAAATTGTTATTAAAAAGCGCGTGTGAATTAAAACAATAAGAAAAATATAGTTTAAATAATTGTATATAAAACAAATAGAAATAGAAGAAGAGAAAGAGTGGGCAATATCTTCTTGAGAAGGCTACGATTTTCTGTCATTTCACTTTACTTGCGTAAGTTAAGTAAGTTTAAGTCGCGTAAAAAAACTTCGTTCCAATAAAATTGAAAATTAAAGCAAATTAAAAATATATGTTTGTCCTCTAGGTGTTAATAAACCATTGATGCAACTGTGCGCTCATGATCCTGGTACAAAAGCAACAAGATTTTTTTCTAGATATACATTTTCTAGATATGTATTAGTAATATATTCCAAAATTATAAATCTGAAACTCTATATGTCTGTTACGCTTTCACACTGAACTGATTTTGATGAAAATTGGTATGAAGCAAGTTTGAACCCAAATAAAGACACTGCACTTTTACCCAAAAATCTACCGCCACCCCCACAGTACGCGGCCGAAGCTGAGAATAAAAACAAATTCAAATACATTAGGTTTTTTTTATAATCGATACACTCAAAGGCACAAGGGACATAATATCTTAGTTCCCAAGGTTGGTGGCGCACAGGTGATGTAAGCAATGGTTAATATTTCTTACAGCGCCTTTGTCTATGGGCGGTGGTGACCACTTACCATCAGGTGGCCCATATGCTCGTCCGCGAACCAATGCCATAAAAAAAAAAAAAACTTTTGGTCGTTGCGTCTCATCAGTTAGAGAAGAACTATCATAAAACCAGTCTATTTGGCATAAACTGCTTTTTGTTCCATTAAAAATCAGTAAAACTAACATTCCCAAATTAAAACAACTCATGTTTGAAACAAAATACATAAAACAGATAAAATATGGACCTAATGTTTTTTCCGTTGTGTAGTTTGAACTGAATGTTTTATCTATATGTGATTAATTGTATCTGTTTGTCGCGTCTGTCTGCCTCATTGGCTTAGTAGATTCTAGGGTTGTTGGTACAAGTCCTGGATTAGGGCAATTATTGGATTTTCCGATAATTCTCTGTAGCAATACCGAGTCTAGAAGCTGGAAGCGTGTCTGTGCTTCGGAAAGCACGTTAAGTCTTTGGTCCTTCACCTGGAGTGTCCGGTCGTGTCGTATTTCCTGTGCCATTGGATTATTTGAGCCTGTTTTTACACGCACACTTGAGATTGGCAGCCGTTGCCGAAATCGGTAAAGATGACATAATTGTATACATCCATTACGTTAGAACTAGATTAGAATACGTGCATCTTAACTGATGACTGCGAGTTCAAACCCAGACAAGCTCTACTGAATTTTCATGTGCTTAATTTTTCCACATTTCGGTAGTAGCTTTACTTAATAAAGTTTGTTAAAAGCCTACTTGAATAAAGTATATTTTGATTTTGATGACTGCGAGTTCAAACCCAGACAAGCTCTACTGAACTTTGATGTGCTTAATTTGGGTTTGAAACTCATTTCAATTAAATTTTGCCGCATGTGAATCCACCAACACGCATTGGAGCAACGGTTTCTTAGCGGATGTCTACACCCTATAAGGAACCTAACTGCCAAATTTCAAGATTTTAGGTGCTATAGCTTCTGAGATTTCGTGATTGATAATAATTAAGTAAATAATATTTCGCTTTTATATATATTGATTAATCATTCCTTACATGCCAATGCACCACTAACGTAACGTAACGTAACGTGAACTAAAACGTTATGTCCTTTGCGTCTGAAGTTACATGCAGCTTAATCAACCTTCAAACCGAAACACTACAACTTCCTTGATCAACCTTTATGGAGTGAACGGAATGGTCGGATGCAATAAATCAAAAAAAAAAAAATTCCTACAATTTTGTTCATTCTGATTTTATATTAAAATCTTATTGATTATAATTATTACCAACTATTTTTTTTATAATATTTATTGTGCTACCGTTCTAGATTCCACAGTGCAGTAAAACAATTTATTGTTTTTGTTGCACTGCTGGACATGTTTTCCCAAAAGTATTTTCTTTTATATTCGAAAACGATTATATTATCAGAGTACCATGTTAAGAGCCGGAGCCGTTGCGGAAAAAGCTGAAGCGAAGAAACGATCCAAATATTCGTGTCTTATTCCAGACCGACAGGGCCGAGATAGCCCATGATTTAATAAATAAGCCCATGGTTAAAACGCGTAGATCGTAACGGATGATTGCGGGCTCAAACCCAGGCGAGCACCGATTAAATTTAATGTGCTTAATTTATGTTTATAATTCATCTCGTGCTCGGCGGTGAAGGAAAACATCGTGAGGAAACCTGCACGTATCTAATTTCAACGAAATTCTGCCACATGTGATTCTACCAAACCACATTAGAGCAACGTGGTGGAATATGCACCTAACATTCTCTTCAAAGGGAGAGGAGGCCTTAGCCCAGCAGTGGGAAATTTACTGGCTGTACATGATGTGTCTTATTCCAAATTATATTTCTGTCCCATTTGCAGTTGAAACACCTGGACCTTGGAGTAGTAGTGCGAAAAGCTTCATTAAAAGTATAAGACCTCGCCTTATTACCTACACCGGTAACAAGGGGGCTTCGTTCGGTTCGGTTCGGTTTTTGCCCAGTGGATAGGAATTGCGATCCAACGGAGAAATGCTGTTAGCACTCTTGCAACCATTCGACGTGGCCACGATTTGTACAGTAACTATTTTTAATTCATATATGTATATATTTAAGGACTTAATTCTAATCCTGAAAAATCCAATCCTAAGTATTGTTGTGTGACGGTAGAATATCAAAACTAAAAGTATAAAATATATCTGGCAATGGAATTAAACTAGGACGTGATTTATGTTGATATTAAAATATAAAACATAAACGTCTACGCAGACAATACAGCTGTACCAATTCATTGTTAAATGTGACTCCCGTCTGACCACTAATTGTGACATTATATTCGATAACAAAATCTAGACCAAAGCTAGTATAATCCCGTTCGTAATAACGATAAAGTCACGCTTACAAATACAAAGTAACGTGATTAATGAGTTTTGGTATTGTGTATGCTGACCACATATATTAAATATGTACCTAATATATGTTTATATATAATATATGTAAAGCGCCACTGTAATACGTGACGTAGGTAATATAGATGTCCCACTGCTGGGCAAAGGCGTAGTATTATGAGCATTTTGTATAGCATCTTACGCCTCGCTGTTGCAGTGCATGAAATTGTCACTTATGACATTTTAGACACTGAATGCAATTGCAAAAATCATTACGCAATTTATTTGTTTAAAATATGGAAACGACAAAGTCCTACTCAAATTAATGATGTGTGAATGAGAGCTAATCACTTTTTAGAGATATGCAGACTCCCACCCTTTTCGAATCAAAGAAAATCATCAAAACAAAATATACTTTATTCAGGTAGACGAAAAGCTACCGCCGGGTCATAAATTCGATACATATTATGTATTACGGCGACTGCGATAGATCAGCGGCACCCGTCTTCGGTAGGAGCTTCTGGTACAAGGTTCATGGCATAAGTTTCGGGAAATTAACCACAAAGATACAGTATGATAATTCTTGTACTTTATGAAGGTATGATATGATAATCAGTAATCACAAATTATAAAGTAGGTGTATTATAACCATCAGAGTTGGACCAACTTTGAACCAACGGTCCCGTTTGGAAGGTCCGAACTGTATCGCTCTCTATACTAAAATTTAGTTTCCGACTCACCGCTCTCAAAAGAATTAAAATTTAGACAGTTGTCCCTTCAAACGATTCCGATCACGTGACTCATTACGTGACGGCGTTCACACACCACAGATACAATAAAATCAACTGATTCACTAATTATTCGTAATCGACGGCATATATCGATAGAATCTACAGATTCCAGAGAGTAGAAGATCAGAGATACGAGAAGAATCGGCAAGAAGCTCAATATTTAAGGTTAATAAATGTTTTGCAAACAATAGCAAATGATGAAATCCAATCGAATACTTCGTTTTGAACTCTGCTTTTAAATAATTACCCTAAAAACTACAGCTAACCCTAGTTGAATACCGAAATCGATTAAAACTTTATAATAATTACTTGGTGGTAGGGCTTATTGCAAGCCCGTCTGGGTAGGTACCACCTACTCATCAGATATTCTACCGCCAAATAGCAGCACTCATTGCTGTTGTGTTCCGGTGTGAAGGGTGAGTGAGCCAGTGCAACTACAGGCACAAGGGACGTAACATCTTAGTTCCCGAGGTTGGTGGCGCATTGGTGATGTAAGGACTGGTTAATATTTCTTACAGCGCCATGTCTATGGGCGGTAGTGACCACTTACCATCAGGTGGCCTATTTACTCGTCCACCTACCGATATCATAAAAAAAAATATATCAATATATTATCTATATTATCAAGCAAAAATATCAATAGAATAACATATAAATGCGAATGGTATTTAAATTCATTTCTAATGTTGGGGAACACAATAATTGTTTATTTGTATCATAGAGAACACGGAATGGGAGGTCGCCTTTCGGAAAAGGAAGGATATAAATCTATAGCTTCGACAGTCGAAACAGATACTCAGCTTGTATACATTGTATAAGCGATGGCGGTTTTTGTTATGATGATGTCAATATCAAAGAAGACTCTCTAAGCCCGAAATGACAGTAATTTTACACGACCGGAGGGAGATCAGATGCAGGACCAACGCTGTCCAAAGTTGTGTAAACATTACTTGTTAAGCTCAGAACCTCGAGGTCCAGCTTCATGGGCTAGACAATAGACCAAAGACGCAGTTGTTGCGTAACATTACAATACGACAAAATTCCACTTCAACAAAACCTGCATTAAACAATTACAAAACTAAAGGTATTCCGCAAATTAATTCTTTAATGGCATCGACTTTTCTTAATGGACGCACGTTTTAACGAGCACATTCCAATGTTTCTAGCAGTCGTGTTCATAATATAGATCGTTATACAACGCTGTTATCAAGAAAAATAAAGAAATATAGCTATTCGACTAATTTTATCTACAGCAACGCCTTCTTTAGTTAGTCGTATTATCAAAATATTATTCATTTTCGTCACGTTCGAAGAAAGATTTAATGTAATATGTGATATAAATTATTCCTAGAAGAACAGGCAAGAAACTCAGTATTTAATTTTTACCGTTAAAATGACTTACGTATAATACAAGGATTTTTTTTAATAGTCCGCTTTCGCTCGTAACGTTAACACAGCCGTCGTTCCATTGCGGTTTTTGTAGTCAATACAAATGTTTCGTACATCAGAAACTCTGTTTGTTGTCGGTAATAGATGACTTTTGAGTAAATTGCAAACTTACTTGTGCTGTGATTGGTCAGGCGAATAAAAATAGACATTACCTATAAACTAGTTCGTGACAAAGGTTATTTTATATTCAAGCTAAAATAAGTTTTATTGTAAATACGGTAGAACTCAAAATGCTAGCGTATGTTAAGTCAAATGGTATAAATTTAATTTGTAAGTTTGCAATTTATTGAAGAAGCAATGTAACTTTCTTCTTCTCGATAAATAAAAAAATATGTTAGTACAAAATACGTACCTAAGCTATTCATTCCATTGAAAAACTTTGATGAGAACTTCGTACGCTGGTGAAGGCCATAGCGAATAAGATTTTGCCCTTTAATAGATATATATTCTAGGATGTAGGTAGGCGGACGAGCAAAAGGGCCACCTAATGGTAAGTGGTCATAGACAATGGCGCTGTAAGAAATATTAACCATTCCTTACATCGCCAATTCACCATTAACCTTGGGAACTAAGAGATGATGTTCTTTGTGTCTATAGTTACACTGGCTCACTCATCTTTCAAGCCAGAACCCAACAATTCTGAATACAGCTGTTGGGAGGTAGAATATCTGAAAAGTGGGTGTTACCTACCCAGACGAGCTTATACAAAACTCAACCACCAAGTAAAATATAAAGGTATAATGTAGATCCTTATCTACCCGTGCAAAGCCGGAGTACCTAGTTTTGGGTAGTTAGTGTATCTTACTAAGTTTCGGTAAAATGTTTTATTGTAACAACAAATATTATAAAAACAATATATTCTACTTGTTTTAAATTTTATTTTAATACTTAACTTTAGTGTAATATATATTTTATAAATTTTAGCAAGCAAGTTATTTCATTATAAATATCTTATGCTTATAGATATAATCTTGTCTTGACAAAGAGAAATATCGTGTAGAGGGGGCATAACGCTTCTTACGTGACGTATCCTGCGAGTTCCCTTTACTGTAAGCCGCGTAGAACATCATTCTAAAACTAAATTGAGCAAAGTTAATTTTAGTATAAATTAGTTTCAATAATTTTTTTTTTAAATTTTAACTTCACTCGTTACTTAAATTGTGCATCGAGAAATCGCTTTAATGCCTAACATTACATTTGCGCATTAACTTATCATATATTTTTATATACTAACTTGTACCTTTTTATTTCTTTTATACCGATATAGGTCAACTATAATAGGTAACTCCATTTAATAAAATCAATCCTTTTAGAAGACCGCACATTGATCAAATGAATGTATGATTTTAAATGGCAACATTCAGCTATTTCTATTACGTATACAGGGTGGTTTTCAAGCGACATGCCATTATTTATGTGTTCCGCAGTGTCCATTCATAATCTGTTGTTTCATTCCATGCAGGTCGACGGTTGCGCTGTTTGTATCAACCGTTCAGTTCGTACGACACGATATTTGAACGAATTATTGTATGGTTATTGAAATTTCGTTTCGAAAATTGTTTGGCGAATACAGTAATGTCACAAATGGGCAGGACTCTTTCATTTTTCGATATTTTTAGAAAACGTTTTGATATTTTTTGGAATGCTCTGGATGTACGTGGTTGAGGTTAAAGAACTTTATTAGTTATAAATAACCTTACAGTTCACTTCAAAATGAGCAATAAGCGTATAACTTATAAATAAAGTTTGTTTTAGTGGTAGAATCTGTGGCAGAATCCACATTGACACAAAAAAGGAAAAAAAAAAAAAATGAAAAAATGAATGTAATTTTTTTTATTTCGGTAACATGGATCATCATCATCCTCCTGCCCTTATCCCAATTTCACTTGGGGTCGGCGCAGCATGTCTTCTTCTTCCATACTTCTCTGTCAGACGTCATCTCACAAGTAACATTCTTTCTAACCATATCGTCTTTCACACAATCCATCCATCGTTTCTTGGGTCGTCCCCCACTTCTATTAAATCTATAGTAATATTAAATTTGTGTTTTAAATGTGTGAATGATTTTTACTAATTTTATTAATATATATTTTCGCTTATAATTTTTTTTAGTTTCTTTTTCAAGTTAGTTATACTTGTACACGCTGTCGTACTATTCGGCAAGCTATTATATAATTCTACCCCGCTATACAGAACGCTTTTACTACCGTATTTGTTTTATATATTTGGTAAATAGTGGTCAAAACATTCCAAGCAATATTGTGCTTATATATAAGTCCCGTAACTATTAATGGCTACTCTCCACACTTATTAACAGTTAAGCTTATACTAGAATTGGGAAACATCCTTAAGTCCCCCATAACTCATAATGGTAGTACGACATAATATAATTAAAAAAAAAAAAACTTTTGAGGAACAATTAAGAACATTATTAAATCTAAACAAAAAAAAAAACAATGACTGCAATAGTGTTCCAGGTTGTGTGTTCCAAGTTGGGTTCCAACACCGAACATTGATTTTCAATGGGACCATTCGTTGCTGTGACACGGGCTGTAATAATATTTAAAGTTCAAATATTAATTGCAAAAGGTAATTAAAATATCACTTAATTTTGGTCCATATACTACAAATTATGATGATCATTTAAAAGTTGAAATCGTTTTTTAAAGACAAGACATTACGTACTTATACTAAACTTTATAAATTGACATGTATTTCCGGCTTATACCGGTAATTACTAGATCTAGATGAATTCTTTAAAAAAAAACCACAAGCTTGATTTTTATTATTTACTAGCTGTGCCCGCGACCATCGTGCACGTTGTTTGAATTTATTTGGATATTGTAGCGTGATTTTATTTTTATTCTATATATAATTCTTATAATAAAAGTAGCCTAAGTTACTCCTTATTACATCCGCTATCTGCCAGTGAACATCCCGTCGAAATCGGTTCAGCAGTTCCAGAGATTAGCCGGAACAAACAGACAGACAAAAATTGTAAAAAATGTTATTTTGGTATATGTACCGTGTATACATACATATGCATTCAGTAAAACGCGGTTATTTTAATATTACAAACAGACACTCCAATTTTATTATATGTATAGATTTATTTTTAATATATATTGTAATCCATGAAATATTCCCAAGAATATCAATGATATGTATATTAATATTGTAAAGTCGTATCGTCGGTCTGTAAAGATTAAATCCCGCATCACTGCTTACAGAGCGCACGTGGCGTTGAGCGAGACATTTTTGAACGAAATTGTTAACTGTGTTGCCATTTGGTCGAATGGATTTCGTTGCTGGCAACACAGAATATAAAGGTAATTTGTATCAAAAGTTTTGGACCGATTGTTTCTGACATAGTGAATATTATAATTAAAATGGCTCGAAGTTTTTATTGTTCGCCTACTTTCATTTACTAGAATAAAGAGAACGGGTTTATTAAAGTTGATTCAAACGAAAACTTTTAAATAAACCTTTTAATATTTTTAATCGATTAAACTCGAGGCGACTTTAAAAAAGTACGTGTACTTTTATCAAATTAGATAAATCATGAGAATAATTACGCAAATGAGACAATCTTAAACCCGAGTCAATTGGTTTCTTCAGCTTCTTGCAGATCCAAAAACAACAAGTTCCATTCACAAAATACCTCATTGTACCTTTTTTTTTTAATTTACAAGATATAATAATATTTCAAGTTGTCAACTTTAAAAACTTTGTCTTATGCGCATAGTAAAAAATAGTTTAAATTGCATGCAAATAATTCATTTTTAATAAAATAATAATCATCTACTTATTAATAATAGATTAATAATTATTATTATGATAAATGTAATTACGACTGCCAATACACTCACAGACACATTTAAACATATAAACATATAATAAATTTAAACATAAATAAGTTTAATACAAGTCATTATACAATATGCTGACAAATGTCAAATACATTTAAAATAACCGAATATACTTCTCTCTTCTTGTTTTCGCACGAGTAAGTGAGATGGAAGTATACGTGTGAAGTTGTCTGTTTCGAGTGACACTTAATTGACGGCTTCGCGAGCAACTTCATGATGTTGTTTTCAAAGAAGAATTGTCTTTAATCTTTCATAACGTTGATATTTTGATCTTCGATAAAGGAATCATGAGGAAATCTTACGAGTCAGGTGGAAGTCTGCCAAAAGAACATCCAATTGGAGTAGCGTGGGTGGAATAAGCTCCAAACCTCCTCGAAAAGGACAGAAAGCCCAGCCCAGTCCAGCAGTGGTATTTATACACGTTGATACTTTAAACTAACAATAAAGGATCTTTAAATCAACGGTTTTGTTTCCTATTAGGAAATTAAATATTCAATATAGTGTCAGATTAAAAAAACATTTTTTATTAATAATTAAATACTCGTATTATGAATTAATAGAGACTTTTATATGTAAGTTTAGGATTGTGTCAACAATCCAGATTCCACATTTAAGTTAAATTCGAATATCTGGAGTAAACGTCCACGAAAATTCTCAAAGCAAATGACGCACAATTTTATAACTAATTCTTAGCACTTTTGTACGCTATTTCTGTCTATGTGTCTGTCAATAGAAAACACGGACTTTTAATAAAACTCGGCACAGTTCAACTCTGGTTGAACATTTAGTGACTTTTATCTCTGGAATTAAAAGGATTCCAATTAAAAATTCAACGACAGCTTCTTTTTTATCATCCGCGGGGACTTATTCGTGTAAACATAAGTTGGAGTCATTTTGCTAACTATTAAAATTTATCACTCTTACGTGGATCTCATTTGTCTCAAGGTCTCGGTTGCTGGGAATTTGGGAAGTTATTACATTTTTCTGTCAAGGAATTTTCATTAACAGCGTCTAGTTACTTCTTTAGTGGTAGGACTTTGTGCCAGCCCGTCTGGGTAGGTATCACCCACTCATCAGATATTCTACCGCCAAACGACTGTACTCATTATTGTTGTGTTCCGGTTTTAAGGGTGAGTGAGCCAGTGTAACTACAGGCACGAGGAACATAACATCTTAGTTACTTAGATTAAATATGCTTACTCTATAAAAAAAAACTATAACGAAACTAGTACAAAATACTTGCTTTTTATCGGTATTATGGAGAGTGGTCAGTACTACCCAGACGAAGAAAATCCTACTAAATAAAGACACAAAACAATATCAACACAGTAAATAATTTAACGTTTGAAATGAAAATAGAAAAGCAATCTTAAGAAAAATAAATAGATTTTGTTGAAAAACAAACAGTTTCTGTAGCAGGTCCAATTATAGGGAGTGATACATCACTGTTTACCTTTTCTTCTCCATTATAGGTTCATCGCACACTAAATATAGCGAGCTATACTTAGCGCTATATAGAATTACCAACCATCAACGAAGTAGGATAACATAAATAGTATATTCTCCCGACTTCTTGTATTATGGTTTGAAGGATAAGTGAGCTAGTGTTCTATGGCACAAGGTTCACATTTCAGTTCCCAAGGTTGGTGGCGCATTGGCGATGTTAGGAATGGTTAATATTTCTTACAGCGCCATTGTCTATGGGCGGTGGTGACCACTTACCATCAGGTGTCAATGTAAGAGACAGTCTATCTCAATATTTTAAATAAAAACAACGAACGTAGACTAAAATTACTCACGTATGCGACATTTGAGGAGATCTTGAGCTTAAAAAATAATTGAATGTAACAGTTCAGTAGTTATTTTTGTAAATTTTTCTTTAGTTTCGTTAGATATATAGTCATATGGTACAAAAAACTATTTATCCAAAGGCGAATTTTATCCGTCTTACCTCTTATAGATAATAATAGTATTTGTCTATTATATTTTTTTAAACATTTTCTGAATCGCACTTACGTTTGATTCCAATAAAATGTAAACGGCGAAAATTTCGGTCGTATCCAATGAAATTCAAAATACGAACAACGAAAAAAATATATTAATGGGGGCAGTTGGCAAGGTTCTGAAAAGCGTTGCTATCCATATAATATCCATTTATCATTCATTAATAAGAGCACGTAAATAAAATGCACTCCTCAATCGCATAAGTGTCAACGAACACTTCCTCCAAAGTGTGGATTGATGGAATTTTTAGAAGCAGGTCAGATTGCGGTTACGAACGTAAAAGTAAGAAGTAGATTTTAATCCGACACGTGCATCGTGCACTCCTTTACCATCGAGGCCGATATGAACTACAAATACAAATTAAGAACATAAAATTGCAGCAGTTCTAGAACGGTGTTGAACCACTTTCTTTACCACGAAAAATCAAACATCTTAACCAATTATATAAATATTACCTAAAAACAGAAAGTCTGTTAAAAAAATAATTAAAGGCAGAATATTACAGCATTTAGAGTGATTTTCAAAAAAAAAAACAAAATAAAATCAAAAGTCAAATTTATTACGAAAAGTGCGAATAATCTGAAACTAAATGAAACGCTTCACGCAAAACTATATATAAATGGAGACTGAGTCGATACGCTAAGCTGTTAACCGAGGAACTTATGAACTCAACTGATGAAGATGTCTTGGTTTTATATCCGACATTGAGACTTGTAAAGATATTACCCATATATTTGATAATACTTTTTCCAGTTTTGTATATATGCTCGAACCGAATTACAAAGTTGAAATTTCTAAAAATATTTTCTTATTTTATAACGATCATTTTATAAAAGACCTGAGTTCTAAATTTAAAATTTTACTGCGCTTGTCAGTCATATATAGATAGAAAGAAAATATCATCATTTTTTTTTTTCGTTTAGCTAATTGCTATTTGACATTTTATGATAAAAAGCTACCACCGCTCATAGATACCTGTTTCCCTGGTACTACCTGGAAATTCTCGATAACATCCAGAAGTTTAGAAGTTGGCAATGTTTAAAATGATTCTGCACTGCATCTGTGTTTTGAATACACTATTTTCTATTGAACAGTTCATCATTTTTCTATTTCTATTGAACAGGCTGAAATCGGCTAGAAGAACAGTATTATTATTAACATTAACATTGACCGACCAGTTTAACTTGGTTTCTTTTGTGTCGATGACTATCAAATTACTTACCCAATATGTTCCACTTGTGGGTTCTGTGTTCCGTCCAACAACATACAGAAACTTGATTATTATCTAGAGAATGGTTTCCTGTGTCCAAAATCGAACAAGCTAAATATAACTTAATGCCTTAAGTTTGTAAGTTCATTATAAATAATTCCACTTGGCTGACTTGCCAATTGCAAGTCTGCCTGGGTATCAAGTTGTGAATTCTAAAACTTTAGAACTAAGCGCAAGCAAGTATTGTCGTTCGAGTTGTATTGGGTTTAGTGATTGTATCTGCTCTAATTTAACATCATAAATACGAATAAATTTAGGTTAAAATCAGTCTCGATGCCAGGCATCATACTTAGTGAGATGGCGATTCAGTATTTGTGATCGATTGAAGACTTCTTAATGTTATAAGAATACTCCAAAATTTACACAAAAAAATTTCCATTCGTCCAAGATATATGTATAACGACGAAAACATAGATGAGTACACAATTTTGTGCGTAAACATAAATGCTCTATACATCCTTTCTAATCCAATGAGATTTGATAACCTTTTTTTATTATCTTGGAATTTATCCAAGATTTTGAAGCCTGTGGTCATGAAATTTAGCCACTTGATCAATGAAGCAGTCACTGATGTTACAAGAATACAGATAGGCTATTAAAATCAACCAATCCGCATTGGAGCAGTGTGATGGAATATTTGAAAAAAGGATCTCTAGCTTTTTGAAGCCGTAGCCCACGAGAATCCTATTGAAGAGATAAATATATATATATATATTGTATATTCCACCACGCTGCTGCAATGCGGATTGTTGGATACACATGTGGCAGAATTTAGTTGAAATTAGACACATGCAGGTTTCCTCACGATGTTTTCCTTCACCGCCGAGCACGAGATGAATTATAAACAAATTAAACACATGTAAATTTAGTGGTGCCTGCCTGGGTTTGAACCCGAAATCATCGGTTAAGATGCACGCGTTCTAACCACTGGGCCATTTCGGCTCAAATGTATGTTTGAGACATTTTCAGATGTGACAAAAAATTATTTTCCATGGTTCTGAACAAACATATTATAAGAGAAAATAAATTTGAATAAGAAAGACGTCGTCCAAACTACATTACAAATAAGAATCGAGTTTCTAAATTAGATTATCCCTTCGATACATTTTCTTTGGACCTTAGTGACCTTATTCCCTAAATCGAGTATTTTTATTTAATATTTATTGTTAAAGTTATTCTTATCTAACCACGGCATTATGCATATTTGGTTTAAATTCGTAGCTTAATTTTATGTTACATTGAATTACAGACTTTATTAAATATATGCAAATTTAAGTAAATAAAATAGTTACTGTACAAAGTCTGGTTCTGCGGAGTGGAACAGATCTCATGTGAGTTCTTATTTTTTTAAATCTATTTCTAAGCGCGCCAAAGGCAGATGACCGCTTAACTGGAATGGCAGTTCACATCGTTCACAAAAATATATTCATTCAAATACACATCACATAAATCAATTACACATAAAAATCTATTTCTATGTAACTAAGATTAGTTATTGCAGTCGAATTGGAGTCCATTCTTACTGAATCTATACTATGTTCCCACCCTGACTCGAAGGCTTGCTAGGCGCTTGAATTATGCCCGCATGAATGTTAAAGATTTCAATGAAAAACACTTCGTTTCTATAAACACTTTTGGATCGTCATGTTGCAAACATAAAATAAATGTCAAACGCACTTCTTTCGAAAGTAGATTATATCGTGAAACTCAAGGCAAGTTTGTTAATAACTCTTAATCGGTTGACAATTAAATTATATATATATGTGATGCTAATTGCTACCTGATGGTAAGTAGTCACCACCGCCCATAGACAATGGCGCTGTAAGAAATATTAACCATTCCTTACATCGCCAATGCGCCACCAGTCTTGGAAGCTAAGATGTCATAATAATAATAATAATAATAACTCTTTATTGTACATACACGAGAGAAAAGAAAAACTTACATTCAATAACACATTATTAAAAAAAATAAAGAAATGTACAACAGGCGGTCTTATCGCTTAAGAGCGATTTCTTCCAGACAACCAGCATGGAGGAGTTAATGTGAAAAAGCGGAAAGCGCGTGTACAGCACAGAAGTTAAATACTATATGAAATTATATTTATACACAAATTATTACACTAAGTAAGATAAATATACTACACAAATACATATATATCAAAACATATAAAACATACATACATACATATACAGATATACACGTACATACATAACAATAAACATACATACATACATATATAGATATACACGTACATATATAAAAAAAAAATACACATACATACATACATATATATATAGACAGCATGTCATAAACTTATGTACGAGTACAATCGAATACAAATATGAATAGCTAGTGATAATGTAATTGACAGCAAACTTAAAGTCTTAAATAGTATTCCTTAACTTTATTTTTAAAAGATTCAAGTGATTTCGCATGTCTGATGTGTAACGGAAGGTTATTCCACAAGCGCGCTGCTTCAATACAAAAAGACTTGCTGTAATAAGTAGTGGAGTGATTGCGAATTTTCAATGTGAGACGTTCACTGGAACGAAGCGATTTATTATGGGAGTCACGGAGAAATTCAAAGTTTTCCTTTAAATACGAAGGGAGAATAGGACTAAATAATATAGAATATAGAAGAGATAGTATGTGCGTACTCCTGCGAAGACGTATGGGAAGCCACTTGAGCCCTTCACGAAACTCAGAGACGTGGTCATATTTGCGAAGTCCAAATATGAACCGTATACAGAGGTTTTGGAGACGCTCAAGCTTATTCAGCTGATCCTCCCTTAAGTCTAGATAGCAAGAATCGGCGTAATCAAGGATAGGATGAAGAAGAGACTGGGCAAGAGCAGCTTTAGTTGAAAAAGGAAGAAAATTACGCAACCTTCTTAGTGAACCGATTGATGAAAATATTTTCCTGCTAACTTCACATATCTGTGGATCCCACGACAAAAATTTATCAAATGTTATACCCAAGTTCTTGACTGTTTCACTGTAAGGGATAATGACACCGGCAAAAATGATTTGAGGCACATTCGAGTAATTAATCCGCGAAATAAGCTGTTGACTTCCGATAATTATAGCTTGCGATTTGGAAGGATTAACCTGCAAACCAAACTCTCTGCTCCATCTGTTGATACGTTCGAGGTCTTTATTTATGGTACCTATCGTACTAGGCAGATCTTCTAAGCTTGTGTGCATGTAAATCTGGAGATCGTCAGCATACAGGTGGTAGGAAGAAAAAATATATTTGATGTCATGTTACTTGTGCCTGTAGCTACACTGGCTCACTCACCCTTCAAACCGGAACACAACAATACTGAGTACTGTTATTCGGCAGTAGAATATCTGATGAGTGGGTGACATTCACTCAGACGGGCTTGCACAAAGCCCGACTACCAAGTGAGACCATCATATGTAAAAGCAAGATTGTTTTACATCAGACTTAACGTACCATATCTCGATCACATTTAATTCGCAATTCTCTACCATTGACGAGAATTAAATGAATTTTATTATTAATACCTACCCTTTTTTTTACGCTGGAAAAACGCATAACGCGTTTCCCCCACATGCTGTGGGGGGTATGTGGGGCTCGCCGGCGCTGAAGGCGCCGGAATACCCACTAAAAAACCAGCGGTACCCACTCCGTCTTTTTGGGAGACGTCACGGGATCGCTTGCGCATACTACCGTGACGTCCTGACGGTAGCCCCAACTCTGCGGGCCTTCAATTCCTAGGGGATCTCGAGGTATTAATACCTACCCTAAATCAACTGGACCATTTCTACAAAGTGCTTTAATTTTTTGTTTCATTTAACGGAAATTTAAATAGTAACGTATTAAAATGTTAACAATGTGTTTGTAATCTGTTTGCGTTAGGTAAAAATAAAAATCACGTAACCTCCGATTTCCTTTGTTTCAATTCGTTCCGGTCGAACGCGTTATTTACTTAGGCCGTTTTTATGGAGTTGGGACGAAAATTTATGGATTTTCCGATAGAGAAAATTCCTTTTTGGATTGGATCACTTGTTTGAAAGAAGATATTTTGAAACTTATATCTGTAGTTAAATATGTGTGGTATTTATTCATAATTTATACAAAATAATTTAGATGAGGGGCCTAAATAATTCTTTAATTTTTAATGTTGTACAATTGTAAGTTGCTATAGTTCAGCTGGAACAGTAAAGTCATGAAATAACGGAGAGTTAATTGTCTGTTACTGGACAAAAGCCTCATCTTCCTATTAAGGAGAAGATTCGGAGCTTACTCCACCACGTTGCTCCAATAAGAGTTAGTGAGGGGTACACGTGATAGATTCTTATTCATCACGTGAAGGTTTCCGCACGATGTTTCCCTTCAACCCCGACCATGAGATGAATTATAATTATAAATTAGGCTCATCAATTTAGTGGTGCTTGCTTCTGGCTCGAACTCAAAATCATCGGTTAAGATTCACGTTTTGTAACCACTAAGCCATCACGACTGGAACATTACATACATTACATTAACAGCCTGTAAATTCCCCACTGCTGGGCTAAGGCCTCCTCTCCCTTTGAGGAGAAGGTTTGGAGCATATTTCACCACGCTGCTCCAATGCAGGTTGGTGGAAAACACATGTGGCAGAATTTCGTTGAAATTAGACACATGCAGGTTTCCTCACGATGTTTTCCTTCACCGCCGAGTACGAGATGAATTATAAGCACATGAAAATTCAGTGGTACTTGCCAATTTGCTTGGTGGGGTTTGAGCCCGAAATCATCGGTTTACATAACTATATAATATAATAAGTATTTAGAACGGCTGGAACAGTATACTATAACAATAAATGGTATTAAGAAATAAGTAATTTTTTTAATGTTTATGTTTCTTTTATTGCAAATATAAGACCTTTTTTCTAATTTTTTTATTGAGTCTCTGTTACTGTCTTAAGAAATCATTATTATAATTAAACAAGTACTAACTAAAATTAAATATAGCCGCTGCACAAATTATGACCGTGTGGAATTGTGTCAAGAATGCCAGCAGCATTTCCTCGTTGCGAAATAAATACATCTTATTCCTAAGAGTAAAAAAATAATGAAAATTTTTCTATAAAAATAACATAACTTTGAAAGAAAATTTCAGTGAACTAAATAAACGTTCGATCGACTGTTAAAGCACAGCTATAACAAGTCTAGAAAGCTGAAATTTAGGACATAAGTTTTTTTTAAATAAAGTATGCAAGTTAAGTTTGCTTAAAACGAATTACATTTCAACTGTAAGGGAGGAATGGAAAGGATTTGTCAGAATTTCACCCATAAGGAGTCGGGACATTTACATAAAAACGCAAATGGATGATCTTCTTATATTACTGATGTGTGTTTGTGTGTATAAAAACAAGAACACAACCAACGTATTAAACGCAACAAGAGCCCGGGTGAAAACAGTATAGCGATCTCTTGGGATCATATTGGGTTCCCTCCCAAAAAGTTTTTTAGAGACCTGAGACGCCTAAGCGATGGACCAAGATTTGACCTTTAATAGCCAACGCGGAGGGTATCCTGGATTTCGATGGGCTTGAACACAGACATAATCAATATTATTGATAGGTGGCAGAATATATATTGAGGGTTTCTACCCAGATGGTTTTGCATCAAGTCATCATAAATTATAACGGTAAACAAAAAGTAAGTTAATCATGATAGACCAAAATCCTGTTTCACAACCGCAAACTTTAATTTGTAAAGTAAAATTAAATAACAACACCGCAAATTATATTAAAGTAATACGACATAACGAGAAAATTAACGCTGGAATAAAATTTTAATGACAAAAATCTTAACACGATTTTCGGAAAAACCGCAAAATCAACTTTCCGACCATTCGTATCCAGAATCCGCGTCCGGGGCGCTGATGAGGTGCCTCGTCGCTGTAGTAATTTAGGTTTGCTGAACCGAATGTTGTTTTTGGACAATAATGGGAAAAAGATTCGCATCCATGCGCTGGGTGCTGGTAAGGTCTAGGAATATATTGGACATGTTCGCTAGCGAAGTAAGTTCAGCTATAAACTATAACTCCAGACACATGGGGACATTATTGTACGTATGGTTAGTGGCATATTGACGATGTAAGGATTGGTGTTAACCACTTACCATTAGGTCGTTAATGGCTGTTACCTATATAGTAATCTGAGTTTAATCCATTTGTTATTGAGTATCGAATGGTTTTGTTTTATTACTTGAATGAATATAGATTGAATTATAGAATATGATATATTTGAATATAATTTATTGTACAATATAAGACTAATTTTTATTTCTTTTTTTTTAATTTCCGCTCTCGCGTCCCCTTCCGCTCGCAATGTGGTCAAATAATTTTATTTAATCTTCTCTTTCAAGGGATATCTTATTCATTCGTTTCAATGGGTCAATCGTAATCCGTCTTAATTAATATTAAATCGCGTCTTATTAATTATTGAGATCGTTTTTAACAGAATTCGTTTACGCTTAATAATAATTTTTAATTCATTTAAATGTTTTTTAATTGTAGGAGTGTTGTTGCCAAAGTAACATCTCAAAGACTATAGATGATGAATTGGAGCGTATTTCATCTCGTAGCTTCAATCGGGTTGGCGGATACAATGTGGCAAATTTTCATCCTTTACATGCAAGTAATGGCGCATTGATGTGAAGGAGCAGTTTCAAATAGTTACTATCAGGTCATTGCCCGAGATGGCCCAGTCGAGCCGAGATAGCCCAGTGATTAGAACGCGTGCATCTTAACCGATGATCTCGGGTTCAAACCCAGGCAGGCACCACTGAATTTTCATGTGCTTAATTTGTGTTTATAATTCATCTCGTGCTCGGCGGTGAAGGAAAATATCGCGAGGAAACCTGCATGTGTCTAATTTTAACGAAATTCTGCCACATGTGTATTCCGCCAACCCACATTGGAGCAGCGTGGTGGAATATGTTCCAAAAACCTTCTCCTCAACGGGAGAGGAGGCCTTTAACCCAGCAGTGGGAAATTTACAGGCTGCTAATGCAGGTCATTGACCATATCTTTTATTAAAAAAAAAAAAAAGAAAAATCCTCACATTTTTTCGAGACAGAAATTTAAATTAGCCCATCTGATTAGACTTACGTGCGCTTTTAAGAGAATGCTCAAACCACGATTATGAGGTCATTATGCTTAATGATAATATTAATGACTCGTTCAAGCAAAAATATAACTTATTATAAACATAATAAAAACCATTCTTAATTATTTCTGATGACAATACGAATACGATACTAATTTTCCACATAGTTAAAAGTATCTTTATCTAAATTTGTGTCCGAAATTAATCACCAATTATGGCGAAAATATACCCAAAAGGAAAATTTTAAATATAATTAGTGTGTATACGATCGGACATTTTTGGATAAGGTAAGTAGGAAACAGACATAAAAAATAAAATAAATTATCAAGCGGATCGATTACCGCTTTCTGTATGCTGGTAGAATATCACTTACAAAAATCAAAATCAAAATATTCTTTATTCAAGTAGGCTCGACTCATCAAAGCATTTTGTATCGTCAGATTACACTGTTGAAATAAATTTAAAGCTACCACCGGCATGAAGCTCAGTAGTTACTTTCCACCATTTTAATTACAAAATAATTAAACAACAATTATTTTTTTATATATCTCGAATTCAATAAATACCAAAACCACGCTTTTATATCTTTGCTATAATCTTGTATTGAGTAATATGCCTTATTTGTCAATGTTTTTTTATATGGGCGTTAATTTTTTTTAATAGGCCAAGTTTAAAATTGCTCGCGTATAGTTCATAAACGAATGAATCATAATAACACAGGAGAGGCGTTTAACTTTTCAATACCACAACTCTTAATTCAATTCAACTGTTTATTAAAAGTCATCGAGAGCTTTATTCACAGAGAGACAGGACGTCAATAATGTTAATTGTTATCTGATTGGTCATTGCGACAAAAATAAATATGTTTTAAGTTTGAAACGTATTTTAAATACTTATTTTACAAATAGTTGTCAAACTACCGTCGGTTTGGAATTGAATAACTAGCAAGGTATTTTTTTTTAAATCGTTATACAGACTAGGTGCTACCTGATCGTTACGCGCACCTTCTTCCCCCGCCTCATTAGGTGTCGCAGGGAATAGGAGGGTTCTCAGTACCCCGGGAATCCCCCCTAGGAATGGGAGACCCGCATAGGCGGGCTGACCGTCAAGGCGTCACGATAGCATGCGAAAGAGATCCTGTGGCGCCCGTTGAAAAGACGGAGAGGGTACCGCTGGTTTTTTGGTGGGTATTATTGGGTTTTATTGGGTCCCACATACCCCCCCCCCCACTTCACGTGGGGGACACGCGTAATGCGTTATTCCAGCGAGAAAAAAAGGGTGTTACCTGATGCTAAGGTTTTACAATTCATCGAAATTAACAAAAAAAAGTGTACCCTTGCAGCGCCATTCGGTCTCCTGACACCTTTTATGTTATGTGCAATATTAACATTGCTGTAAGGCGATATAACTTGTGATGACTTGAGCTACGCAGATGACGTTGCACTGAGCTCAAGCCCAAGCGAAAGTGACTCTGTGTGTTACCTCTTCATGCTTAAGCCGCTGAAACGATTTAATACTGCTTTGATAAACAATATCATATATTTAAAACGTATGTTATTAATATCAACAACTAGGATGAAAATTAACGAACACTTCAAGAATTTTAATGACCACAAAGATATCCTACATCTGGTCCACTCACATTCCATGACTTAGATCTTTTGTTTTTCTTTTTATATATATTTGTGTACCTATGAATGTTTGTATGTACGTACGTAAATGATTGACTTGATCTTTTGGCTAGACTATAGTTATATGTCCTATATTCGAACCTCAGTTTGAGCCTTGAAATATATTTTCAGTAACCGTCGTCAGTCTGGAGAATGGAAGTATGCACTCTTGTACCTAACTCTGTAAATCCATTTATCTTGAGCTTGAACTCTTTCCACTCTGACAGTTCAATGTGAGATGTCCCCACGTATCGGATTATGAGAGTGCACCAGTATCTACGCAAACATTTGCGCACAATAATTTGTCCTGCGTTGGCTTGTCTCCTGAGATTGTCTGCCAGAGACTGTCTGTCTGTCTGGGAAATATAATCAATTTATCATTTACTAAATTTAAAAAGTTTATTAAGACTAAATTCATAAATAAATCTTATTATTCATTAAAAGGATATTTTTTAGAAAAAAACACTTATATTGAGGCTCGGGTTACATCACAGGACAGGAATTATTGTAAAAAACAGCATTGTAAATCTGTTTATTTGAAAAGAGCAACTATGCGAGTTTCTTGCCGTTTCTTCTCGCTGGAGGCTGATTTCCGAAAATGCTTCATTGTGAAGTTTACTTCAATAAACTAATATTGATTTGATTTGATTTGATTAAATGACCGTGAACTGTGAACTAGCACAGTAACTAAAAACATAACTTCATCGTTAAAACTATATCGACGTTATAAATATATCGTGTTACATAAATATTTAGTAAATATAAACGCGTTTCGTCGCGTCCCAATTAATAAAAGAGAAAATCCACACATATACGCTTTCAGCGACAAAATTTATCCTGAAAATAATTAATGAGATACATTTTAACATTATATTATGCCGATATGTGTTACCTTAGGCCTGGTGTGTGTGTAACCTTTCTAGTTAGATAAACTTAGCTCTCGTTTCGAGATTAAGGGTGTTAGGCATAAAAGTAACCTCTGTCCTTCCTTGGAGCTTGCTTTATACTGAATTTCATTGTTTATTTTCTTTTAATATTGGACAACATCACATACATTACTCTGATCCCAATGTAAGTAGCTAAAGCACTTGTGTTATGGAAAATCAAAAGTAATGACGGTACCACAAACACCCAGACCCAAGACAACATAGAAAACTAATGAAGTTTTTCTACATCGACTCGGTCGGGAATCGAATCCGGAACCTCGGAGTGGCGTATCCATGAAAACCGGTGTACTCGACCACGGAGGTTTAGTAAGTAGTTCATTCAATTCGGTTTAGTGGTTTGGCCTTGAAAGAACAACAGACAGACAGAGTTACTTTCGCATTTATAATATATTAATATTATAACCATAAATCCACACAACTTTAATTTTATAGATAAATTAAAGTTGTGTGGATTTTTTTTATAATTTGAGCACACGACTTGATTTTATCCTATGACGTATTTTTTTAAGACATTCCTTTTGTATATAAGCCGTGTCCCGCGGTTTTGGCCGTAACAAATTTGTATTTTACATGGAATAATAAATTATTCCAACGCCTCATATTAGCGCGAGCAGAACAAAGCTTTTATTATATCACGACGGAATTTTGACAATATTTACTTATTATAATTACCCATTGATACAAAATAGTATATATAACTATAGTATATAAATAATCAATTAAATTTCAGTACACAAATAGTTATTTTGCATCCAGTAACATGCAAATCGATATATTAACATAAAAACAACACTTTATTTAGGAAGTGTTGCACTCTCGTGACTCGAACCACAGATAAAGCCGTCAGTTTTACGTGACAGGTTATTTTCTAGTGACTAGTTTGAATCCAAGATTACGCTAAGAGTCAGAAATTCTAAAAAGTAAAGTTAGGAAGACCAGTATCATATCTATGACCATTCTTTACATCACCAATGCGCAACCAAACTTTGGACCTAAGATGTTATATCCCTTGTGCCTGTAGTCTGAACTCAGTCCGGTCGTTTTATTGCCGACCCATCGGATATTGGTTCCGGCAAAACAGAGAAGACGTTTGTTTGCGTAAATACTTCTGCAATATTATATCTCTAGATTCCGGTGAAAATACCACCAAGGTAGTCAGTTACAACAATTGGTTATGACGTCATAATCACCTTCAAGAAAAGAGCCTATACGTTTTTTAAAGGCCAGCAACGTTTGTGTAAACGAGGTGTCACTTTGCATCAGGTGAGCCTCCTGCCCGTTTGCCACCTATAGCAAAAAATAAACACTTAACCTCACTCAAGTTATAGAAAGTATTTCTATGCTTACCTGGTCTGGTTTCAGATGGCTTAAGTAAAGGTCTACATGAATTATTGAACGACAATTATACACAAAAAATTCTAATCATTGGCTTAAAGCGCACGCAGAAGAACTCACCATTTTTTCACAAACGCATGAATGGTTAGACAATAAACTAGACATATTCAAACATTTAATATATCTTTCTCTTTCTTTTTCATTTTCAACAAAAAATATAAACACTTTCATGAAGTTTTATGATTAAGTTTCTTCACGAAAAATTAACATAGTTCCTTGTGAAACGCTCTTGTGAAAATATGTTTGAATAAAACAGAGTTTAGTTTAACTTAAAACGTTTGCGAGTTCGACTATGTTACTCAGATTTTGTTTTAAGTTTATTATTTTTTATAAAATTAACTAAATTTAAGTATAAACTTAAATGAAACATGTTAAACGGCTATAAATAAACCGAGTAATATTATAACTTAACCGAAACGGCTAATTGAATAAAATAAGTAAAACTTAACTTTAGATTGTCCATAGATAACGGCGCTTTAAGAAATATTAGCCATTACTTACGTAGCCAATGCGCCACCAAGCTTAGGAACTCAGATATATGACCCCTGTGCCTGTAGTTATACTGGCTCGCTTACCCTATAAATCGTAACACAACAATATTGACAATTTCTGTTTGATGGTAGAATATGTATACGTGGATTTTGGAAAAGTTTTCGTCCGGAAATTCTTAGTAACAGCAAAGTATACGGAATTAACGTTACTACGAATAATCTAATAATTTTCCTAACGGCTAAGACAAATTATATATAGGGAGAATTCTTTTCTGATAAGAGCGTCTGCTAGTCTTAATGAGCTTGTCGAAGTTTGTGAAGATTTTGATGTTTTCTGCAGAAAGCATAATAATGTTAAGCGATACATGACAGGAATGTTTGCAAAGACATAGTAATTTTTTTTTTTAACTTTTTAACTTGTGGTCTCACTGGCTTTTTAATTACAGACACTTAGCTTTATATGTATTGTTGTAATCATTTTTTTTTTTATTTTTTTTCCTGTTCTCAGTCTCTTTAATGTTATAAGTGAGAACTGTTATTGGCCTAATAGTTATTAAGTATTTGTTATTTTTGTTTATCAACGGCTGTATGTTCTCCAATTAATTAAATAATTAAATAAATAAATAAATATTAATAGCGTAAGGCGATTTTTGTCCCAGTGATTATGGGACGATAGCTGCACAAAAGTTGGTCTTATTTTGAAGAGCTGCAGAAAGTTAAGGAGTCTTGATTGCAAATTAGTAAATTGTTACGATTTAATGAAGAATTAATTTTAGAGATCGGAAGGAGTTACTGGTAGAGAGCGGAGTTATGGTAGATTTTTTTCCACATTTAGTACCTCTCAATAATATTTTTTATATTCAAAAGTAACTTATATGCTTATATTTCCTCTAGCATACATTTTATTATAAAAAATACTTAAATAATATAATGCCGCTTAAAAATACGCTTCTAACGATATATATGTTTGATACAAAATAAGAATGTAATATACAAAAAATAGTGCATTTTTTTTCGATTAGCTATTCTGTAAAAATGTATAATTTTGATTTGTGGTACTTTTGATTTGAAGCAGCGATATATATATATATATAAACTAATGTAAAACGTTGTGTCTGCTTGACTAGAGGGAGAGAGAGATAGCGCTAAGGTTGAGCACACACTCGTGCAGATGTCCCACAAATAATGCAGTTGAGTCCTTAAGATGGGCCGCCAACGTCAAAATTTGCAAAGGAAATTATTATCCTTACGCACAATAGTGCGTATTATTTTTCAAATCCATATTATACAATAGTATGGATGTGAAAAAAGTAAGATGTATTGCTTAACTTAAATCTTATGGAATTTATATGTGATTTAATGAGTTTTTTTTTTATTCGAAGTGAAATAATATAGATTGAAACTAAATAAAATTCAATCATACGAACATGGCATTATGAAAAAAGACGCCGTCCAAATGATTAACTCATGGCATCGTATAGAACTCTGGCAGAACTATTCCTTCTCTGAACCGCGACGCTCAGTCTTTGAGCTAAGTGGACGAAATCAGTCTTTCTTTTTTTGCCTGCCCTTGTTCCAGATTCTTTGAGATCGGCGCAGCATCCGTGTCTTCTTAGGTCGTCCTCTTCCCCTCCACAGTTTAGTTACAGTAGCTTGGATTATTAGAAGTGTGATGAAGTTTCTCAGAAAGGTCTTTTATTACTTCATTGTTTTCTGATCATGGACCAAATGTCTCAGAACCGCGAACTTCATTCTCGTTAGATAAAATTAAGTATTTGCGGCAATTGAGTTCTAATAACATAAATAAATATTTTTAGGTATTTACTTTCTAATATAGATTACTATTTAGGCGCTCGAAAGGTTGACATTAAGGCTTCGATATCCGAGACCGGATGTCAGTTTAATGAACTAGTTAATGCGAGAATGTTGCACACATGTTAAGGTCGAAGTACTTGAAACATACTTGCGCTATCCGATTTTATTTAATAAGATTTTTTGTAACAAAAACGTTTACTTATAAAGCTAATGATTTTCTTAGTGGTAGGGCCTTTTTGCAAGCCCGTTTGGGAAGGTACCACCCACCCACTGATCAGATATTTTACTGTCAAATACTATATATATTGTTTTCAGTGGCGTAACTATCGTAAGGTCAGGTGGTGCACCAGTGCTCCGGAGCTGGGGTCCTCTAACCTAAGCTTTGAAAAGAGCGGGTCAGCCAACTCGCCAGCTTCTGAAGCTAGCAAACCTAGAAACCTTGCTCACAAGATTTTTAATCTATAATTTTGATGGGCAATAAAAGTTAAAGAGGGGGTGGAGAGAGTGGTGAGGGCCCGGTTCTTTTCCTTTGCACCGGATCCCTTGCCCACCTAGCTACGCCACTGATTTTTGTGGTCGGGTTTGAAGTTTGTGTGAGCCAGTGTAACTACAGGCACAAGAGTTATAACATTATATAACAAAACTGAGAAACTGGTGGGTATAAAACAAACGTCTAAAAAAATAGACTATTTGAATAAAACGAAATTATTTCAAAGAATTACAAATACTCAATTTAGGTAATAAGGTCACTATGACATTCCCCAAAAAAATTGTACCGAAGGGATAATCTAATTTAAGAAATCAGTTTCATCTGTATAGTTTGGACAATATTTATGTTATATATTCAAACGCATCAAAGGCATCGCAATATTTTTTCTTTACTGCGAGATTTTCTAATAGGGAGGTTTTAACCGTATAATATTTATTTCATCCTATAATAATGATTAATAATTTAAAACATTAATATTACATTAATATTCTGAACAATTATATTATACACAATTCGAGTCCATGAAAGATCATTCAAGTGATTTTTTCGTGATTCACGGAAAACGTAGTGTAGGGTCCCTTGAAGCTAGGTGGCGTGATGATAGTCGTAAGGCGGGCATGGATTAGACGAGGAGAGCTGGAGTCCAAAGTCAGTGGCATGTCATGGGAGAGGCCTATCTCCAGCAGTAGACTTACAGGCTGATGATGATGGTTCAGTTAGGCAACACAAAATAAAACATCTCCCCATTTATTAATATAGATCTGTTGTTTGATACGCCTGAATAATTCTTCTATGGTAGGTGTATTTCTTACTTTTCTGATTAAAGACCATCATAAATTTAACTATTAGTTTCTAAATAAAACTATCAACGACTTATGTCAAATACTGTCTTAGAATGAGTAACCCGGACGAGTACCACTGAAATTATTTGGGTTTATATTTTATCTCAGGTTTGGGCGTAAAAGACACGTGCATTAGTCAGCTGAAAAGTCTAGGAAAATGGAGAGAACTTAGCCTAGCAGCAGGTGTTACTTTTACTTTTAATATCACCTTATAAATATGTTGCAGAAATATTTGTTCGAATTAAGAAATTGTTTAATACACAAAGAGTTCGTAATAATTTATAATAATAAGGTTGTATGAGCAACACAATGAGTACTGCAGTATATAACGTTAATTAAGTGCTGTATATACTAAAATACATTGTACGAATCTGCTATATTACGAAAACCCTCTAAGTAGTATGGATAAGACTTAAGTTTTGAGGAATTATTACATACAATCACATATTAGTACAGTGGTCCAGCTGATAAAGTTCGAGTATTTTAGAGTTTACTCGGACTTTATGCATGTCCGTCTGGATAAGTACTATCCACTTATTATTTGAGCTCTGGTACGAAATGTAAATCAGACAGGGTTATTACTGATACAAGGGACTTAGTCCATCCTCCTATTTTTAATAAAATAACAGCCCCCACCAACTACGACCTAAGCCTCTCATAGAGGTACCGAAAACTGTGTTACCAAACACCTTCGCCGCCGACTTGAGTGAAGCTGGACTTGTTTTATATATTTTCAATAAACTGAATCAGCAGTACGTATGTTCTGATCGATAATCTTTCTTTGTTTACTATTTGGTAATAGGAAACAAACATGATGATATTTAAAATAATGTTAGTCGAGAGGAGAATTTTTACATGAACTAATCTTTACATGGTTGAAATTTAACTATTTTTTTTATTTTTTGCGAACACAATGCAGTTGTACCAATGCAAATTATCATCCCATTTCAAAAAAATACATGAAAGTGTACTCTGTACTAACGAAAACTGTTTTCCCGTCTGCCGTCATAGATGGCGTTACAGTACTTTTAAATCGCGCTGACGAAATACCCAGACTATAAATCAAAAGGCCCGGAAATTCAGTCCACATCATACATACAATGAGTATTTAAAGTCTAGTTATCTATTTATTATAATTTTTGAAGATCAAACTCCTTAACCGGATGATTTGGTCTACATTAAACGCAAAGTCATGAGCGCTTTCGGTTTTCAACTTTTCTTCACTCTGATAAAACACTTCATTATGTTAACTAATTTTTATTTAAAGCGAATTTCTATCGACGCCCGATTTGCCAATTCAGAATTGATTCGTCGGTATAGATAGTAACCGTTTTGGTTCGACAAATTCGATTAAAAAAAAAACAGTATTCCAGTTTTCCATGCGCAAAATTTTGTTTGAAATTGGAATTTAAATTTGCTCTGATCCGGTCTCATATTCAAAGCCGATAGACATGTATTTCTAACTTAATGTATTACAAGAAAATTAATTTAGCTTACTCATTTCTAAAAGGCCAGCAACGCACTTGCAATACAGACGTGTTAGAGTGAGCTCAAAACCTCAAGAAGGAGAGAAGTTTACCCAGCAGTGGGAAATCAACAGGCTGTCACAACAAAAATATCAGCCTGTAAATTTCCCACTGCTGGACTAAGCTCCAACTATTTTTCACGAATGGATAGGAGGCCCACGGCTGGGGTGGGATATTTAATTTGACTGTTACTTTTTACTTTACTTTCACAGTTTACATTAAACACGAGTGTTACCGCGAGGCACAGCTACTTATACAAAAGTATATACTAAAACCTCCTGAACGCACTGTATCTTCTGGTTTAGTTCATACAGAAATTAATTATCAAAATAAACCCTCTTCGTCTCGTCATTGATGAGTTTGAAATATCAATACGAAAAGTTGAAAATATCATCAGGATCATGTTATGGAAACGAATACTTTGACCCGGGAAGATCTTATTGACTTTTCTGAGTCTAAATACGTGAGTCGGGTTGGGTTTATTTTTATAAATGCTCTCTCTAGAGCGGAACTAACTTTCTTTCTTCTGTTAAGATAAATGACCACTAACTTGCCTATATATGTTTTTAGTCGAAAATGATTTTATTATCACTTACATTTACTTAGTATTTTTGTGTTCCGGTTTGAAGAGTGAGTGAGCCAGTGTCACTACAGATACAAAATATCTTAGTTTCCAAGGTTAGTCGCTCTCACTGTTGTCCTTGATCACCAAGAATGATTCAATATTAACACGAAGCACAAGAAACTCCGTCATACATCTCCGGATTTGAGCCCGCAATCTTTGCTTAAGATTCGAACTAGCCACTGGGACGTATCAGCTCTAATGTTCTGTAACTTATTTTCTCGTTTTAGAAGCACACTTTCACAAACATTTTAACGTATTATTTACAAAATCTACGAAGCACTTAAGTTGCAACATCGAACGCTTGTTGGTTTAACTATTCCAGATCCAATTTGTATAGAGAGGTCGTGAGCTGTTGGTAATGAAATGAATTTAAGCACAAATAATTCGACCATTAGGATTTCTGGATACAGGATGCGCTCAATTATTTTAAATAAAAACAAATAATATCTAAGATTAGTATGATTATCGTTTAGCATGGAACATACACAATTCTCAAACTAGAAAGCAAAAGCATGCTCATTCTGAGAGGATGCTACTGAATAGCATACAATTCCTTGTTTAAATCGTAACGTAACGAAATAAGTATACTCGTTAAATATAGAATCCGTCGTCGTAAGTAGAAAGAGGTATAAACCGTGAGTCATTAATATTTGTCTGAAAAGAGTTTATTTATTATATAATATGTTGCAATGATTAATGTTCATTGATGATTATCTGTTATGTGTTATGTGTATTTCTACCGTGCTAGAAATAAGTACGATTGATATCATTGTTTTTACTACGAAATGTCCTCAGATATCATGCCATAAGTGAGCATACTACTGCGGAATTAACATTTTTTTACAAAATGTAATTTATATATCGTTTCGTAAATAATGCCATATTTTTAATCTTGGATAGTTTGTTTGAAATGTTTTTAGCAAGGGGAACGATATGAGACGGTTTGTTAAACTAGACGATACTTAGATATTAAGCACCGTTCTAACAGCCAAAAAGCGAGATATTCGCTCACTATTTTGAAAATCGATTAATTGATAAAAATCCAAATAAATATTCCAATTTGTAACTGAATTTTAATAATAAATTTATAAGTATTAAACTAAAAACGCCGCCAACTGAAAATTTATAGAGCTGAATTTGGCGGTAGAAAATAATATTATGATGATGAGATGGAAATATTATACCATCATATACCTTCGTAGCCGTTACAAGAGCTTACAATTCGCATTGGAAGTTGATTTTCGATTAATATTAAAACCTTGCTATGCAATTACGGATATTCAGACACCGGATATTGCTGTCTCGGTCTCATCTCTCGGTGACAGCAAGATTTAACGCTTAAGATTTCGTTTCTAACTTTGCCTTGACTTATAATAATGTTTACGAACTGTTATGAAGTAAAAAAACTTTATGGCACGAGCGATACCTACAAAGCTTTATTTAAATATTTAATGGTCAAAATTTTATTTACATAAGAATTATTACCATTGAGGACTTTGGCAAATGAGAATTGAAAATAGTTACTGTAAAAATGATGATCACGTGGAATGGTGGCAAGAGGCAGCAACAGGAAAATGTACCAGCTCTTCTGTCACCGGTGGATGCAATAAGGCGAAGTGTTATACTTTTAATGAACTTTTTTGCACTTCTACCTTCAGATCCAAGTGTTTGAACTGAAAATGGGACAAAACATGATTTGGAATAAGAGATAAAAAAACACATTTTTATTTTTATTTACACATACAAAAGTTCATGTCTGTGCTATTGAACGTTGAGGAGTTATTCCGTCTGGAGCCAATCATGGGCGTTGGATCAGATTATGCTGACCATTAAAATGCTTTGTCACCGGAATCAAATCAGCAAATAAACTTCTATCTTAGAAACGATTCTAATTTAACTAGCAAGATTTGATCAAATCATTGCAAGTCTAGCCAATGTAATTACCAGTACAAGAAAGGCAACTTCTTAGTTCCCAAGGTTGGTGGCGCATTGGTGATGTACGGAATAGTCAATATTTACTGCTCTAATGTCGATAGTGACCTCTAAACATCAGGTGACCCATTTTCCAGTCTTATTCTAAATTAAAAAAAATATTAACAACCGTTTAATACAATAAACCTACTCCAGGTGTCTAGAATTTCCTGAAGCCAATAATTTTATTGTTACGTTTGTAATTTGGATCCTGGAGGTCATATTTTCATATGGATGTTAATACTTAACAGCCTTATAAGATTGTTGAGCGAGTTTAGATAAACAAACCAACAAACAAACTTTGTCGACTTCCTACAAATTACAAATTAATTATGGCAGAATGAGAAATCGGTGTCTAATTCTAAATACATACATGCTAAGCAACTTTTGTAAATATTGCCGAAAATGTTTATGTTAGCTTTTTTTTGTCTACATTTTATTGGTTTTTTATTATTGTTTATGGTAATTATGTTTTCCTAAATTATATCGGCGACGGCAGCTCATCTCTAGTAAAACTAGCCAAATATTCAAGAAATACATGCACAATTTTTTGGGTCTGTTCTGTCACATCATAATTCGAAAGATTTCAGGTACGTGAGTTTACGCGCTTGTAATTTCCAGACTCCCGGCTACTACTGAGAATTTTTTGACACTAAAGCCCAATATATTTTTATCAGTCTCGGGATTTAAACTCAGAACCTCGGAAGCGGTCTTATATCTAGTCTCAAGACAAGGCAGTCAGTACTTTTTGTGAGTTTATGTGAGTGAGCTTATAAAAATTCTGAATACTAACTTTAAAAATCAAACTAATTATTAACTGGTTTCGAATTCTTTTACGCGTTCCTCATCAATTCTCGTTATTTTCATTCATTCATTCGGTTAAACTTTTTCGCTGCACTATTTTAGCTGGAACAACAGGGAGGAACAGGCTGTTAACTTTTTCTGATTACTGAACTTCCTAAATAATTGTTTATTCCTGAACCGTGATGTAAATGTGAGCAAGCCCCACCGAGTATTCGTGAATTTTTATTATTTATTATTATTTAAATAGTGTGTTCGAACATTCACGATCCAAAATAAACCGGTTTTGTTCCGGTTGACACAACTTTTTCCACCTGAAGTAATTGCAATGACACACAACGTTCCTTAAATGACAACTCTCCATTTTTATTGTGTCTGTTTGTTAATTATATTGCCCTTTACACTTCACAGCAGTTCGCCTTAGACCACTAAAAATTCATTACGCAAAAAAAAATACAATTTTTTTAAATCTTTTTTTTTTACTGTTTAACAAATATATATAACTAGCTGTGCCCGCGACTTCGTTCGCGTAGTTGTCGGAAACACTATCATGATTATCGTTTGATTGCTCACGTTGGTTTTTGTTATTATAATCGTCAATAAGATTTAATAATATGTTTTACAGTACTTTAGCGTAGATTATATTTTTAGTTTTATTTTCTTGTGGTAGAAGAACATACTGATTTTGCCCGCAACCCGATCTTGACAACGCGACATATAGTTGGCCGTGTGAAAAGCAGTCTTGACGTAAATCGATTCCTACGTGTTTAAATGTTTGGCCCTGTGATTTATTAATGGTTACGGCAAAAGATAACTTAATGGGAAATTGAATTCTTTTAAAATTAAAAGGTAAATCATTTGGAATCATTGGGATGCGAGGTATAAGCACTGTTTGACCAACTGCCGGACCAGTCAAAACTGTTGCAACGATCACGTTATTGCGAAGGAATTTTACTTGAAGGCGGGTCCCGTTACATAAATTTGGTGGTTTAAGATTTCTGAGTAAAATTATCGCAGCACCTATTTTTAACTTCAGGGAATGTGGTGGAAGGCCGCTCGGGTTTAAAGAATTGAGAAACTCTTGTGGGTAATGGACAACATCTTCTTGATCCATTACATTATCAATAGATGGGTAGGTAGTTATATCGCCTGGAAGTTTGGTTAAAATTAGGTCGTTAATTTCGTCAACGCTACTATTTCTCGCCGCCAATATTGCCCTTTGACACATCCATTGGTAATCTTTATTTTCTATTTCGACGATATTAGGGTAAACTTTTGATATTAAATCCTCTATGCTAGTCACTTTTTCTCCTAAATCGCGATCAATTTCAATTTTATTTTCAGAATGAGGTACTTTTCCATCTCCTATTAAAAGTAACTTTGAAGGAAAAATTGTACTTCCTCCCCCCAAATGTGCTCTCATATTCGTAGATAGTTTTAAGGTATGGACAAATTTCCATAACGGTGAACTTTTAAGGCAAGACCTTACAATGTCTGCTCTAGTTCCTCTTAAAATTACCGGTAAAGTTTGTCTAAATAAATTACCAACATCTGTGTTTTTATTGCTTATTGTTATACGGTCAATTATGACAACCCTTTTCTTAAACATAAAAGAAATATTGTACAATAGTGTACGATTGCGAATATTTTTTTTGTTAACAATTCGATGCAGGTGTATCGACATCTGGATGTAAGACAAAAGAAAAAGTCAATTGTAAATAAATAAATCACAAACAAAATTCATACTCTACCAAAACAAACAAAACGTTCAACAGGAAATGTAATAGTAAATCTGAATGACTTTTCTTTGTCTTGGATTAGGAGAAAAGTTCATGAATTGTAATACCTGACGGTAGACATGTTTGCTTAAACACCCAATTTTGATTCCAAATTTCTGTCATTATATAGGACCACTATGTACGTATAGGGTTTAAAAAAACATCAAGAAGAAGTGTATTTATCGATAGACCAGATTTACAAATTTGGAGTATATCACATATTTACAAACCTACCTTGGCTGACACCGCCTCCAAAAATAACAATAATTTTAACTATAATATATTATCGTAATAACTTTGCTGACTTTTAAATAGTCTAAATATTTTTAATTTCATTTTACATAGTATAAATCTAAAAAATATTGTGATCATTGTTTGTTATTCATAGGTTTGTGTTAAGTTAGATTTAAAGTGGGTAGGTACATACTTATCTCCTTGCGTGGAATCACAGAACGTACCTACATATTGGTAAGTAGAATAAGTTACTTGATTATTAAGTTGTAGAATAATAAGCAATTATTTTTTACTTTTTAGAGCATATTATTTTTTTTTCTCTTTTGAAGTCGGTTTTTTTTTGTCAAAATTTTTGTTTCTAAAAGATTCGGCCGAGTATCGCTAACGTGCTCCTTAGAATTGTTCCGTTCCCTTCCGTACCGTTACTTTGTCATGGATCCTATGCTCAGAACCTTACCAAACTTTCACCATAGTACCCTTGAAGTATATCCTTTATAATAAAAAAAGAATCATTAAAATTGGTTGGCACAATTTTGAGTTATTCACCTATTTATCGCGCACATACATAATGCACATTTAAGACTTATATCGTTTTCATAAGGATACCATCATCGTAACAGGATAAAATTAAAATGGGGCCCCACGGGAAGCACTACCTTTCAAACAAAAAAAAATTATCAAAATCCAGTGAAAAGTTATGAGGTAACAGACATATAAAAAAAAATACAGACGAATTGATAACCTCCTCCTTTTTGAAGTCGGTTGAAAACAAACAATATTAACTTAAACGTAATAAGATAAACAAACCGAACAATAAGAAGTTTAGATTGTTTCTCCTTTGGTGTTATTATTTCATAAGGTGATTATAGTACAACCGTGTTGAATATGCTTGAACGTAATAGAAATTACTTGAAATATTGAACTACTAATTTATTTGTGTAGTCATTTTAAACGATATTCACCTATTTGCTTATTTGCATAATTTATTTTCTCAGTGATGATTAATCTGCATCGGTGAAAGTATCGCTCGCCATTTTGAACTTTTTTAAGTGTGTAATGTAATTTTTATACCTTATTTATACCGTGAAACGTTTGAATTGTTTACTTGCAAAGTACGAAGGAATGTTCATTGAAATTTTATCTTATATCGTAAGTTAAAACTACAGCAGATTATGATTTAAATGTAACCGATTTTAAACGATAAAAAATAATGAGCAAATAAGCTGATAACAAAACCTAATTTTGATAAATAATTTAACTATTAAGAATGTTATTTTTTTTAAGTCGTTATGTGCATTGCTACTTCACAGAACTACACCCGCGGGTGAGAGTGGCGAGCGCGGCGGCGGGGCTGACCCGCCTCCCCCTCATCCGCCGCCGCGCCCCGCCTGCTAGCACACTCTTAACAAATAGACATATAGTGTCACGGACTTTTTTTTTATTATTAAAAGAGGAATATATCTTTCATACACATTTTTTGAGTAACTTAAAACGTTTATGCTGCGCACGCATCGAAAGTCCATAAATGTGAATAATTTTCCCCGTTTTTGCAACATTTCTCACTGTCGCTGCGCTCCTATTGGTCGCAGCGTAATGTTATATAGCCTAAAGCCTTCCTCTATAATTGGACTATTCAACAAAAAAAGAATTTTTCAAATCGGACCAGTAGTTCCTGAGATTAGCGCGTTTAAACAAACAAACAAACAAACAAACTCTTCCGCTTTATATATTAGTATAGATTTACAAACACTCAACTAATTTGTACATGATTTATCCCAATAGTTTACTTACTATAAGTATTCAAGTTTATTTAATTGAACTAGAAATTGAAGACGATTGAACATTACTTTGGGAAAAGTTAAAGCCCATTTAAAATATTATATCGATTTCAAGTTCGTTCAGATTAAGGGTATATATTGTAATTGATATCGTGCCTTTATTACAACTATGCATACTATTAAATGCAGACCATTTAACGTAATTACTAAAAAAAGGTATTAAATAACATATTGTACGCGCGAGAGATAAATATTTAGTTGAGAGAAAAGGGGAGTTGATACCTCGAAATCTGGGCTCTTAGTTTTGAAGACACTTTCTTCTTGGGAGCGCTCCCTTGGTCTTCCCACACTCGAAGAACACAGCCAAGGGATGGGTGGTGTTACAGGAGAAGGATAATAGCCCGTTACACTAGCTAACTTTTTAAGCGCGGCGCACTAACAATGCACACGCGGCCCACACTAGAAGGAAAGTACGTCATACGTCAACATCATACCATGGACAAAACTATGCATAAAACCTAAATACGCTACACATACGCAATGAAATTAATCAAGTTTTAAGGTTAATTAAATGAATAATTAAGGAATGTTAATAATTATTTTATTAATGTATGTGTTTATTATTTATAAAAATAATATTCAATGCACGTTAAATTCCAGATATATTGTCTGCGAGAACTGCTATCCAAAAAAAAATGCTGTATATAAGTTATTGTATCACTTTTTGTGGAAGCCTTTTCGTCAAGGGATTATTAAGGGTTCCTTTATTTGTTAGTAGAGCTTGATGCAAGATCGCCAGAGAGATCCAGCTCATCACATATTCTAAAGCCACACAACAATAATTACTATTGTTGTGGTCAGAAGGATGTTGAATAAAAAATATATACTCAATAAAGTCTTTTTTAAACTTAATTAACTTAAACAGGAGACTAGCGTTACGCACATTCCGCCATGATGATTATTAGAGAGAGAGATCAATATCATATATTTGTCTCATATATTACATTGTCTATGATATTCCATTCCGTTCCACATGGTCAATAACAGGTTGACATATAAGCTACTAACTAAAGGTCCATCTCAACATTATAGAATAGATGTATTTACTAATTTTATTCATGCAAAAGTAACATGCAATTTGTTAAGTCGAAAACGCAGAACCGATCGTAATAAAGAAATTATTACCTACATTTGACATATAAATTACACGGGAAAACTTTTGTTTATAAGAAACACTCTTCAGGTGATTGACCACGTGGCATTGTTATTGAGTTCCATTCCACCGAAGCGCTACTAAATTTGAAGAGAAAATATTTTATTTACAACACGTATGTCGTGAGGAAGAAAGAAATTTCATAAGAACACACATAGGGAACATAATCAAACATTATGAACTTATAAGAGCGTTCGGTCCAAAGGTCGTTTGTCTCGTTTTGAAAATCTTTTTATCAAATAATATTATATCTAAATTCCACACAAGCTTTTATATAAGATATTAATATTAAAGACGATAATCACACATACTATATTATTAATCAATTTGACATGCGTAACATAGCGACCAAATGCGTGACCGGTTTATTTCATCCGGATAATTCAAATTTCAACCCGGACATCCGGACTTGAACGTGACTTCACTCTGTAATTGAAAACCGCCCCGTGAATAACTCATTCCAACTTACTCAATACTAAATGTGCAAGTACACCCGGATAATTTGAATGCCGCCTCACATTAATCCGGGTAAGATTGCCGCGAAATTAAAAAAAAATGGGTCACGATACTCACGCCGGATGTGAGAAAGAAATATATGTTTATTAAAATAATTAATGAAATGCAATTAATTAATAAAGACAAGATAATTAAAAATAAATGTAATTATTTTTTTATTTATATATTGTGTGTGTTGCGACACGTACACAACCAGCGCCGGATTACACGAAGCAGCAAAATTAAACTTCAATCTCATCATTGTTTAATAAATTTCTGCTATGAATTAATTATTTTATACATTTTAAAATTCGAATTTTATTTTCTTCATGCAATATTTCAATGATGCGGCATTTACGGTGCCCGTGGAGGCGCCAATGCACATAAGGGATTAAGTAACGGCAGCAGAGAGGTGGTATGACGGTACAAGAGAATTAGGGCGTTTTCCGTCACGGCATAATAGTCGCTCTTACACCTAAGGCGCGCCAAAGGAGGTTCTACATAAAACGGTCACATATAACTACTAAAGTCAAAAAAAATAATAAAATTAAAATCAAATTTTCATAAAAGCAGTCATGTTAAAGTTCTGAATTAAATTTAAAGCTATCACATTGGTTATAATATTACCGAAGGCATAAACAACCTATATATATATATTAGTCAAAAAAATACGGACAGTATGATATTTTCGCTACCTCCTATGTACCTCCGCTATATATACAAAAATTTTGATAAAATTTCATAAGCTTGATTATGAGATTTCAAAATTAGTTTTTTCGTTGTTTAGGGAATTTCGGGTATTTCATATCGTGTGCTTTACTGACGAAAGCATAATTATTTTCTTTAAATATGACCAGCTGAAATATTACAAATTATTCTATATTAAATGAAATAGATGGTAAGGCTTTGCGTAATCTGTCTAGGTAGGCTCAAATGGACATAACATCTTGGTTCCCAAGGTTGCCTGCGCTGATAATATGTGAAATTATTAATATATCTTACAGTACTAATATCAATGGACAGTGGTGACCCCTTATCATAAATATTCACTGAACCCAAATAAAGCTTTGATAATCGTTGAGCGCTTAACAAATCAAAGGAAATTCATATTCATATATAATTGTGAGAAATAACTTAATCTTTAAACTTTAGTATCAAAGCGTTTTTTTTAATAATAATGATTATTCCATAAAATTAAAGTTTTTTTTAGAACGTTTTGAAAATGTTGTTCTCTTATTGTTGCCAGCACAAATAAAGTTAAATGTTAATTTGAACAAAGGTGGCCCATTTGCCTGTCCAAAAAAAAAATAGGTAGACTAGCAAGTGGGTGATGGTAAGTGGTCGACACTCCTGGATATTGGCACGTGAGGAAATTGACGTCATGAAGTCCATTGTCATGTACATCATTGTATTGAAAATGCATGTGTATAGCTTTCAGCTTTCATGGTAGTTTTAGTTTTATCTGCTCAATGTACCAAACAACATTATATAGAATATAAATCAACAACATTAACGAATTAATTTTTAATTTGTAAAAAAAGAACTTAAACAATCCGAATAAAATCCGAGTACAATTTTCCTGGACGACAATAAATCAGCTAGGATAAAAGTATTCTTATGAAAATAACCGGGGGATACGCGGATTTCAATCCTCGGTAACCGGATTTGATACTGACCGCCTGTGACTTAGACATTATTACGTCATAATGGCAAATTGAATAAATATATTCTTTTGCTTGTTAGGCTTTGTGGAAGCCCGTTTCGGTAAATACCATCACATATTGTACCACTTAACAGCGTTACTTAGCATCTTTGACCAGAGTGAGCCAGTGTAACTACAGTTATAAGGATTTTCTTTTTTATAAAATAGGTAGGTGGACTGACAAATGGAATACCTTATGGTAAGTGGTCGTTACCGCATATGGTCTACCTACTTAAGTATGTATGAGATTATTTTGTTGTTTTTTTAACACCCAACGCAAAAGAGAGTTACAATTTTAACGATTGTATCTGTTTGTTTATATGGCCTCGTAACTCCTAAACGGATGAACCCAATTTGATAAATTTATTACGTTTGAAATGTGACTTGATCAATAGTAATAAAGAATAAAAGAAAATCCGTAGAAATTGATGATTGTCAGATATTTTCTAGTTGTTGAAAGGATGTGTAGGGTTCCTACTGGTCTTCTCCATAATCATACAAAAAATATATCGTATTAAACTCATTTTGATTTGATATATTTCTGTAGAAGATATTTTGAAGGAAGGGAGGGGGGGGTGTTAACCACTAAATTTAAGTTTTATTATGGATTATGTAAATAAGACATATCAAATAGTCAATTCATAAAAAAAAAATATTATAAAAGTTATACATAATTACTGAAATGCAAGAACTTTCGTCTTGTTGTCATTACGACAGTTCCTACATTTCAAGGTAATTTTCAAACTCCTAATTTTACCGAGCAACGCGTTAAGTTCATGTTTGGAGTTGACATTTCCCAAAGGGCGAAGGCAAAAGGCTACCCTGTAAAATTTACATAGGTATCACACTAACGTATATTTAAAGTTAGGACTTTCAGGAATAAGATGTTAAATAATTCAACTGGTTGTAAATTTACAAAAGAGCCGAGATGACCCCTATACCCTTCTGCACCACAAGGTGAGGAAGAGTAAATCTTAACAAAAGATGGATATTTCAAACCCCAGCAACCTTTGAATTTTCATGGGCTTAATTTGTGTTTATAATTCATATCATGCTCGGCGGTGAAGGAAAACACCGTGAGGAAACCTGCATGTGTCATGAAAATCAGAAACGACCATTGGAGCAAAGTAGCTAAATAACCTTCACGACAAAAGGAGCCCTTACTATTGTAACAATTACAGGCTTTACTTGTAAATATCCTTAAGAAAGAAAAGGAGCGAAAATCGACCTAAACTTTATACTAACGAAACATGTACAGAATCTAAATTATTTTTAGATATTTTGGCTCGTTATAATCATAAATACCGTGTCTATACGAAACTTTTTGTTAGACACGATGTCTCAACATTCGCATTTTCTTTTAAATCTTGACACTGTACATTATGTCACTAGTACAAATATATTTATTAATAAACAAAAATTATTGTACGTTTTTTATATACGAGTTGCTACGCCGATTCGATTGTGGTGAAACTGGCGAGATGTGCATACGTCAGCGAAGACCAAACCAAATACTAGGATTTTTATTTGTACATTTGTCCTTATAATGCTTTCAAGCCCACCTGGGCCTACCTGGGCATAAATATACCATTGAGTGCGTCAGTGTCTACAAGCACAAGTGACGTGACTGCTTAGTTCCCCAGGTTGGTGACGCTTTGGCGATGTAAGGAATACGGTGACAGCTTACCATCAGGTGGCCGATTTGCCCGTCTGCCTACCTATATCATTAAAACACTCTTACCCGAACCGGTACGGGTAGCGGATTTATATTTTAAACATATCAATAACTAGCTGTGTTCGATACTTCGATCGCTCGTATTCATTTTATACACATTACACACTCGCACGAAAATAAAGCAGCTTGACAGCAGTTTTTCTTCTTCCTTAATTCACAAACGCCGTTATTTCGAGGAAGGTTAGAAATCTTATTATTTCTGAAAAAATATAGTCAATGTTACATTTGTATAAGGCTTTTAAAATATTTGACGTTGCCAAGGCTTTTTACGTCATAAAAATCATGATAATCACCAACGCTTGCTTACATTGACCGCCATGAAATTCGCACGACTAAGACGAAAACAGTTGGGTATAAATATATATTCCAAAGGAGATACATACAGATACAGGAAGGAGAACATACGTTAGATTTACATATTCCATGTGAATTGCTAATAGCTCTTTGATATTATGCTCTACAAACGGTTCTTGATTAATATATCCTTGTTATAATAATATGCTTTCCACTCATAGATCGATTCATACAGGAAGCCGCGGTATTATGTTCAACAAAAAAAAAAAATAACAAATGTAATTTAATTCTTTTTCCTGTCTTTATTCAAAATCGGCTCACGCACACTAAGACGCGTAGACGTATAAGCACGAGCTTCACTCACTCATACTAATATACGCAGACAATTTAATTATTTAACGATGAGGGTTGCTCCCTCATGAGCGATGAGATCATTAAATATTTACACCTTAATTTTAATTCCATTGACATTTTCTTAAACGAACCAATATTGAATGTCATAGATTATTTTAAATCTCGACCAACGAGTTCAAGGTCATTCTATATTTATGTCTTCTGCCATCGGAAGACATAAATATGGCTATACAAGTAATTCAGTTAGGATGGTGCGTACTTAAATATTTTCATGAAATTTACATAATATCAAGTCTGTTTACCGGAGAACATCACTAATAAAATAAGACTACTAAGCAAGAGTTAAAAAAATTGTGTGTTAATCTTTATTGTTATCGCAATTAGGGCCAATTTCGCTTGCAAGGAAGGATTTTGAAATTCCCGCTCCAGGATTATTCCGAAAACAATTTTACCAAAAACCCTTAAGCGTTATTTTATGGGTATTTTTTTAATGATTTTAATTAAATTAAATGCTGGCAATAAAGCCCCCATTAGACCGCAACTTTTGTTTGTAGAATCTATATTTATGAAGATGTTTCAAAATTCAAAATCCTCAGCAATTGATCATGTTCCTCTTCTTTTTGTTAGTGCCACTCATGGCAGAGTGGTCGTGGTCATAAATCATCTGATATGTTGGTTGTAGCTTTTGCGGGGTTTCTATATCTCTCTGTACGCCCTGCACATATATTTCTTGAAGGATCACTTCGTAGACGATTTAATAATATTTGCCCTTGTTGTGGGAGTTCAGCGGCAAGAATCTTCTACTTTTCCTCGTTCTGAAGAGTTTTTGTTCCGTTTTTGTATAATATTGGTAGGTGCATCGTAAGTAATCATCACCGACCATAGATATTGGCGCTGTAAGAATTATTAACCATTACATACATCGCCAATGCCCCACAAATCTTGGGAACTAAGGCGTTATGGCACAACCCTGCAACTAAGACACAATGGCATAAGCCGCGTAACCGATACCACTTGGATACCTTCAATAAAAGATCCTATATATTTCTTAAGCCGGAAACACACTTTACGCCCCCCAGTGTTGCAGATGCACATGGATGGTAGTATCTGTCCATCAGGTATCTAAATAAAAATTACACTAACTCACTCACCCTTTCAACGATAACCTAACATATATGTTTTGCCTTTATCACCACAAAGTACATCAAAGACTTGTTCCCGATCGAACGGTAATTCTTATATTTTTCCAAAATTTATCGTTTCATTATTCTCATTTGTTATTCCACGGGTCCCGCTCAAGTTTGATTAAATCGCAGTAGGACACTCGTTTTAAATAACCTTTGTATTTTTTAGAAACCTAATTTCCCTTAAGGATTTGCTCATTGCTCCCTCTCTTTGTGCTTCTTATTATAACGACTGTTTTTGTCATGACATTGTCATGAAATAATTATTTTCACGGTTTTTTTTTTGAGAACAGCAGAGAACTTTGTCACCTAAAAAGAAGTTAAACTTTTTCATAGACACTGGCACAGTAAAAAGTACGAATTAAGTCGAACTTAAAAAAATAATTACAAAATTTTGCCATTGATATTTTTTGGACTTGGAGTCTATAAGTTGACAGTGTATACTGTGTATCTGTGTGTGTATACTGTGTGTCTGTGTATACTATAGACTGTGTGTTGAGCACGTTAAGCCATGCTTTGGCCATATGTCCTACACAGTTTGCTAATCTCTCGAGAGTAGCCAGATGGACTTTTTTTTCTGACCTAGTTAGTTAGTTTTGTATAGTGTAAGTACTGCGAGATGAAAAATTAAATGACGCTTTAAGAGCACCTTAAATAAATCTATTTATATTTTTCCAAACCTTGATTTACAAAGCTTTTCTTGGTCAACAATATCGTACGTGCTTAGATCAATTGTACTACTCTTTAAGAACATATTCGAGGGATCATGTAATGTTAAAAGGTGATAAGCGACTGTGATAATTACATTAAAAGCCTGTAGATTTCCCATTGCTGGGCTAAGGCCTCCTCTCCTTTTAAGGAGAAGGTCTTGAGCATATTCCGCCACGCTGCTCCAATGCGGCTTGGTGGAATACACATGTGGCAGAATTTCGTTGAAATTAGACACATGCAGGTTTCCTCACGATGTTTTCCTTCACCGCCGAGCACGAGATGAATTATAAACACAAATTAAGCACATGAAAATTCGGTGGTGCTTGCCTGGGTTTGAACCCGAAATCATCGGTTAAGATGCACGCGTTCTAACCACTGGGCCATCTCGGCTCTATAATAATTATTAATATCAAATCATACACGCATCAACATACCGTATCAACGTAATTCCGTTTTCACGAGTGAGATACGAAGTGATTTCTCACGGAATACCGCTGCAGCTAAATATTAACATTGTGCTTACAATTACCCATCTTACGTTACGTGAAGGAAAACATCGTAAGGAAATCTGCATATCACGGACTAAAAGTGTTTATAAACCAAACCGCCTTAGACCAGCGTTACAGAATGTGTTCCAAATCATTCTCCCTTAGAGAAATGAATCATTTGTAAGCATTATTTTGTTATATCATGAATTAACAAGTAAATAATAAATAATCCAATAAGATACTTTTGCGTTGCAATCAAATTCTTGATACAGTAAACTTGGTTTAAAACCGAACTTTTCCGCTGATTCGCATATTAATTATCCTTCCTTTGTTCTCAAAATTTAAATGTACAGACAGCAAAAACAATTAGAATAATTTCATTTTGTTATTTACTAAAATAAATCATTTCTATGAAGTTCAAACTTAAAATTTGTACTCTAATCACGGCCCAAGATGTTTTGTTTCAAAATTTGAAAACAATAGAATTTTCGTTTGAACAAATAATTATTTTGTTATGCTAACCGTGCAAAACGTTCCCTTTGATTTGACATTATAAACAAGCACAGCTTAGTTAACAAGTTTAGTCTGTAAAATGATTGAAATTCAGTCACAGCTGCGGTACGAGGCGAAAGAATAAATTTACGAAGTTTTAAGTATCTCTCTTCCTTAAATATTTTATTAGAATACAAAGAGCTTGCTTTATTTCGGCAGTTTCGTACAAGCGTGATGGTTCAAGGTTGAATTTTCTCAAAACTGTAAGAATAAACTGCACTAAAAAGTTTTGCGGATCGTGTCCTAGATATGATAAAGTATTTGCTTGGTTATATAAATTTCTTCAAGCAAATAACGGTTACGTGTGATGTAGGGATAAGAAGCAAAACTGGACTGGAATAGTCCACTTATCAACTGAACTTTAGAAGGTACATTGTGCAAGCCCGTCTGGGTAGGAACCATCCACTCATCAATACTTACTAAAACAGCTATACTTATTATTGTTGCGTTCCGGTTTGACAGGTAAGTGAGCCAGTGTAACAACAGGCACAGAGGACATAACATATTGACTCCCAAGGTTACCAGCGCATTTGTGTGATGCCAGTGCCAATGCCTGTGGACAGTGACCACTTACCATCAGGTGGAGTATTTGCCCGTCCACCTACCTATTTCTAGCATGTTATCGCTTCACGTATGTGTGGACGAAGATCACGTGTCAGTCCTAACTTGGCTGAGAGCCAGTTTGGCTGACAAGAGGAATGTTTAACGTTAGAAACGTCCGGTCTTCGAATAGGTGATGGCCCGAGGTGGAGTATCTTTGGCGATAAGTCTCATCACCGTCAACGCATTTAGCACGAATTGTCTCCTATCACTTGTAGCTGATCATCGGAAGTTACAGATCGTACACCCAAGAGCCTAGAGTTTGAAAGTTAGCAATGAACACTATGTCTTAAATCCCAGTTGGGTCTCGATTCATTTGGCACACTTGTAATATCGCTTACAATATATGTAACAAGACTCCTTAAGGAATGGCTACCAGTTAAAATAAGCTATCAAGTAATGAGTTTCACATAAAACCCCTCCCCACCCCCGACACATTATAAAGATGGCAATTACCTATACCATTAACGAGTTTTCTTCGATAAAACCAAATCTCTTAATTAAAATTTAAGACTTCTGGAATTACGTACGGAAGAAAAATTAATGTACGGTGATGACATCAAAAGATACTGTAATTTAGTCTTTATTTTGATAGTGATAGGATTCAAATAAATTCATTGCTGGCCGTGTGTACAGCAGGCTTAAAAATAAATTAGGAAATAGGCCGTGTCTCGCTAAGTAGGCCCTGAAGGGTGATTCAGTGAGTTTATTAGTTATTTGGATATCGAACTTACATTGAGAATTTTCGATTAAAGCTTTATTAGTCGAACGTTGGATAACAGAAATGAATTTATTTTGATCCGACATTTGGAAGACTATGTGGGCGTGCAACGGAGATATTCACAAAATAAAACGTATTTAATATCGTCTAATCACTGTATTAATTGATTCAATAATCGTACACCACAATAATATCAAAGGATTACAATAATTCATCTCGATTAAGAGCAAATGGGTTTGCAAGCAAATCAACAACCAAAGTAACCGCGCCCCGTTACGGCCATCCTGCACTATCACACGTCCTCGTGTGTCTCTTTGCTGTAAACCTCCTCGTCTATAAACAATGAAATAACAAATGTACACACCATAACACGCTTGGCCATTCGGACCACCACACGATGAATAATATAAACCGTCCATGCTACCTCAATAGCATAATATTCTCTTGCAGCATAACTGTACAAGGTTAGCGACCAGCATGACCACCAAGGTCTATTTACGCCACTAAGTCAATCTCTTGCCACCGAGGCCATCATTTGCCACCAAGACCAATTTTGTCACCAAGTCAATCTCTTGCCACCGAAGCCATCATTTGCCACCAAGACCAATTTTGTCACCAAGTCAATCTCTTGCCACCAAGGCCATCGTACATCTAATACCACACACATACAAATCATGATGTACTACCGAAGTTAATGCTCTCTAATTGTATCTAAGTCAAAGTTAGTCTTGTCCGTTTCTAACGCCATTAATTGCAACTGTCTATCCCTAGTAGGGTCACTATGCTATGGCTGTCTATTACCAAGTAATTTGTTAACACCGGAATTAAAACAAAATGAAAACTGCCCACCGTTATCAATAGAAAATAGGCCTAGAGCTAGCTTCGTGATGCATATATCCACTCGACATTCCATAACCGGCTCGCTTGTTTTGTTTTCCTTCTTCACACAACGCGTCGATATGTAACCTTGCTCGCTACAGGAAAAACACGTCAGCGGGGATGTTTTCTTCGGGATGTCTATTGTATTTCTTGCTTGCTTGAGCTGTGATGTTATTAATTTGCTGAGTGAGTCTGCGTGGTCTGATATGTGTTCTAATCCCACTTCTAATGTCGGAGGAGCAGGATGCCAAACAGTTGGGTTCGGAGATTGATCCGACATTTGGAAGACTATGTGGGCGTGCAATGGAGATATTCACAAAATAAAACGTATTTAATATCGTCTAATCACTGTATTAATTGATTCTATAATCGTACAACACAATAATATCAAAGGATTACAATGATTCATCTCGATTAAGAGCAAATGGGTTTGCAGTAGCTTGTCAAAACATAATGGATCGCGTTGCCATGACACTTACAACTCCATTCGGGGTGACCCGCTCTTAAAAGTAAATCAGCCATCAAACATTATTGCCAACTACTCGATTTCTTAATTATCCAAATCAACAACCGAAGTAACCGCGCCCCGTTATATAACAATTATACTAACTTTAATTATTATTATTAAAATTTATAAAAAAAATATATAAAAGATGATAATCGATATTAACTTTTACATACGAGATGGCCCAGTGGTTAGAACGCGTGCATCTAAACCAATAATTGCGAGTTCAAACCCAGACAAGCACCACTGAATTTTCACGTACTTAATTTGTATTATAATTCATCTCGTACCTGTCGTTGAAGGAAAATATCGTGAGGAAACCTGCATATGTCTAATTTCAACGAAATTCTGCCCAATGTATATCCACCGACTCGTATTGGAGCAATATGATCCAAACCTTCTCCTCAAAGGGGAGGAGGCCTTTGCCCAGCAGTGGGAAATTTACAGGCTGTTAATGTATGTATATGTGGGAGATAATAATTTTTAATCGAGTTCCGATCTTATAATACGGTTGTGCTATTGACTCAAAAGCACAAGTTGCTATAAAAAGGATTGACAGATGTCAACAGATCAGAAGTGGTTCAGTGTTGAACACGGCACAATCGGTGCTCTGAACTGTTTTTTGGTGATTAACCCAGGTGAGCGTATCTTTGTACTTATCTGTAATTAAACTCAATTATTCTATATATTATATCGAATTCATTGTAATTAGTGTTTAAGAATAAGTATAATTTATTGTTATCGTTTTAAATATACATTGTTTACTTATAAATTGGTTTCTCACAAATACATCACATCAAACCGTATGTGCTAGAAGGAGACAGAGATAAAGAGAAAGAGAGGTAAGTTCACCTAGAGGGGGTTCAACGCTTTTTCCTGTGTGATGGTTTCTGCCAGTTCACACTACTGTAAGTAGCATAAAAGAACTTCGTTCCAATAAAAAAAATCGATACCATAAGCCTAGATAACAATATCGATTTCTGAAGGCTATAAAGGCAATAGCAACAGCACATTACAAAGCAGAAAGAGCAAAACCTCTCAAAGTTGGTGACATTTTGATTGAAGTGGCGAGCGGCCATTACCCGCTCGGGACGGATATCCGGACCGCTATAAAGATACCCAGAACAGAGGGTGGTCAGACTGAAGTGCGGCTTATCAGTAGCAATTTTCACAGATGTGATACCTACAGTTTTTTTTTTTTTTTTCGTGTGCTATTTTTATCTCAGAAAACGTTCTAAAATTTTCAACTGAGAATATCCAAAAAGTTTTTTAATTACTTTTTATAACATACAATAGGAATAACACGATTTTTCACGAATATAAAAAAATTTTATTGTCTGTCTGAGATATTGATTTTCCGAGCCACTAGTATGGTTTTTTGGCAAGGAATAAATGTTATCAATATCAAATAAATTAAAACTTTGATTTCGACTTATGAAGTTTGTATTTCAAATAATTGAGTTAGCATATTTTAATCATTCTGTGAATACTATTACGCAGAGGCATTTGTAGGCTATGCGTATTTTCGATTATTTTACCTAAAGTACTACCAGATAAAAGGCTTTATGGGTGATAAAAAAAACTTACGAGTTAGTATTTAATAGATAATAAAAAGTATGGAGTGATGACCACGAACATAATTCCACATACTGTACACTACGATTACCAGAATGAATAAAGCAACATTATAGATAAATTAAAATATAATATATTTTAAAATTAAATTAGAAAAATTGATTAAATAAAAAATGGATTTCGAATAATTAATAGTTTTCGAAAAATCTTCATGATGAAATATTTCAAATGAATATATGTATATATTATTAAAAAAAATAACTCAATTTTCAAATTAAACCTTACATAAGAATAGCTCTGGTACGTTTTACAAGAGCCATTACGAGTACGTTCCCTGCGAAGCGTTTATCCGGACTGCTATAAAGATGTCGGGTCTGGTCAAGTTGAGGGGCGTTTTATCAGCTTCCAAATGCTCTATGTTCTGCTATATCAAGGATACCGTTTTAAAATTTTCGTTTCAGCTTCACTTATACGAATTTGTTTTTGACTGAATATTAATTTCGATATATGAAATAAAAAATCGTTTGAAAAACTAAACATATCCTTATATTTTATGAGATAGCTTCGCAGAATATAATTTAGATTATTCTTATAGAAGAATAGTCGTTTATCCAACAATGGAAAATACAAATTTTATCATGTCATTTTTTTTCCAGTGAACTTACCAATAAAAAGTAAGTTTACCATCTCAATTTCTGTTCATTGAACTTACCAACAAAAAGAATAATTTTGTCTCATTTTTTTTGTCAAATGGAACACCTGATTTTAAGTGGTCACCACGTATAGACATTGGTGTTAGAAATATTAACCATTCCTTACATCGCCAATGGGCCGCCGACTTTGGGAACTAAGATGTTACGTCCCTTGTGCCTGTTTCATTAATCCTTTCACCCTTCACCGAAACCGTTGCACAACCAATTCCACCAAAAGATGATGAATTTAAAACATACTGAAAATATTGTCCAATTTCATTTACTCAGATACTTTTATAAATAAAAATGCATGTTGTCGTGCAGAACGAATTCAAGTGTGCGTTATATACCATTCATCTGATTGCGATAAAATTTATGTGTGTGTTTGTGCGCACAGAGGTTTCGAAGGTCGTCAACATCAACGGTAAGTGAGGCAAGTCGTATAAGATAATTGCAAGAAATAAATAAACGTCTCGCAACGAATACTAGATGCACGAGCAAGTTATACAATTAATCAAAAAATAAATGAACTGCTCTGTACTTTAAATAATAATAATTGACTAAAGATTAAAAATAATTTGAAAAAAGATTTAAAATAATTGTCTTGAATTCAATTTGTTTATTATTAAAAGACAGTTTTATATGTATGTACTTACTTGGTGGCAAGTCCGAATTATCTGCTTTATATCACTTTTACTTAGTAGTGAGTGAGCCAGCGTAATAAGGCACAAGGGAGATAATATCTTAGTTCCCAAGATCGATAACGCGTTGACAATTAGTTTGTATCTAGGGACAAAGGATCACGTACGGTCAGTCATTTCAGAATCTATCTTCCTTTATATGAAACGGAATTTAATTATAATGAAACACAATTTATTCTTACAAATATTATTCACTTGGTGGTAGAGCTTTGTGCAGGCCCAACCGAAACTTCAACCAAAACCAGTGGCGCATTGATATTTTGAAATCTCTAAGGACTCATTATTTGGTATTCATTTCAACTTTATACGTTTCCGTTTTCTTGAGAAAATGGTCTTGACGGACTGACACACAAACGGACGACGAAGTGATTTTATAAGGTTTCCTTTTTTCCTTTAGAGGTACGGAACCCTGAAAAGGATAGAAATATATGGTAAAGAATAGTAAGGCGTTACAAATCGATCTACAATTTAACCTCAACGAACACTTGAGTACATTTTGATTAAAAAAGTACCCAAAGTTGACTTCGCTTAAAAAAAAATTAACATTTATGGAGAAATACGTGTTTTATATTGATTATATTGCTGAAGTGTCTGTGTGTAGATTACATTTTATGTGTGCCTCTTCTATAGTTTCCAATATTGGTTTACGTGGTTACTCCACCGTTTAAGTTCACAACACGTGAGCACACAGTTATATCTAGCTCATAACCCATCTTTATAGACTAGTCGTCTAACGCTAAATCAATTATTCAAATCGGATTCCTGAGCTTAGACGGTTCAGCTATAAAAGTTCTTTGTGCTGCAAAATTACGATCAGAGATATCATCATGAGCAAGATACTCCTGGCCATTATCGATTTTGATGGCTATCCCTTCATTATTCTACATAGGAGTAAAGAGCTAATCAAGTATACTACAATTGATATGCTTTAAATAAAACAATACACATTTACATTTTCTTATAAATAAATTGCAATGTTTTTCTAGCTCTAGCTGAGTCTGAATATGCAGCTTACAAAACCAATATTGACACATGAATATTACAAAACTCCGCCGTCGTAAAAAAAGGTCCATGTTTCGACACAAAAGGTAGTTTGATTTGAGAGGATGAAAACAAAAGAAATGGCTTTATTTCGAATCGGACATGCATCGAAAAATGTTTTTAGATGATATATTAGCTTTGACTTTGATATATTTGAGAGGATTGAAATGTTTTATATCATAATACGGTTTCTCAGAAATCTGACTGATTTTTTCGTCTGATCCTAACCGCCCAGGGACGGGCAAATTGGCGACCTGATTGTGAGTGGTCACCGCCCATAGAAAATGCTGCTATTAGAAATATTAACCATAACCATTAACGAGGTAAGGACCTCGTCAATGCACCCTCAACCTTGGGAGATAAAATGCTATATCTTGTATATGTAGTTACAACGGAATACTACAATACAAAGTATTGCTGTTTGGTGGTAGAACATCGGATGAGTGGGTGGTACTTACCCAGTCTGGCTTGCATATAACCCTGAAACCTATATTATTCTTTTTTAAGAAGAGTTGCATAAAATGTTTCCAATTATATAATCAATCTTTGTTAAGTATGAATAAAGACTTTTTAAGGAAATACCAGGGTTTGATGAAATTCTGACACATTGGAACAGCAGTTTGAAGTTAGAGGTGATGGTGTCTCTCTGTAGACAGTTAACGTTTCTTTAGACTAGTTTTATCTAAAACAACAAAATCAAGTAGTCATTAACAGGCTTACATATTAAACTCGTTGGTCCAGTGGATAGCTTATAAAGCTATTAATTCTGAGGGTTTGAACTTCAGGTCGGACCAGTAAAATAAAAAATATTGGACATCACATACATTACTCTGATCCCAATGTTACTTACATTGGGATAAAGCACTTGTGTTATGGAAAATCAGACCCAAGACAACATAGAAAATAATGAACTGTTTTCTACATCGACTCGGCTGGGAATCGAACCCGGGACCTCGAAGTGGCGTACCCATGAAAACCGGTGTACACACTACTCGACCACGGAGGTCGTCAGCAAAAAGATACGAAGTTTTCATGTTGAAAAAAAATCATAAACAGCCTGAAGTCTAGAAGCTGTCAATGTTAGAACATCTGTATAGCATGAAAGCCGTTGGTCTTCTGTCTGAAGTCTTCCGACTGAGTCGGATGCCGTCAGATTATAAGAGCAAGGAAATATAAGTTCACTTGTGTTTACACAAATGTCAATTAAACGCCACAACAGCGAACAAAAGTTAGACGTGTTACTCGATTCGCAACTAAGTAGCTATTGTAAAATGTCTCTTCAATGTTGAACAGGTGATTGGATAATATCTTGATGTTGAGCGTGACTTTAATGACCTCGTAAACTTATTTTATACGACACCTATAAATTTATATAATATTTATGGTTGCCTTCTAATTTAATAAAACATACGTCTCCATATAACAAAATATAATTTAATATTACTAGCATTATCCGTCGCATTTAAAAAGGTACACAAAATTTTAGGCGTTTGTCCTATCTTGAATCGAAATGTAATAGTTCTTCATTGTTTTATATATGACATTTCTATATGAAATAACAACGTGTCACGTGCCGGTTCTTTTCGTTAGAATCTAATTTCCGAACCGGTGGTTGCTTTACATTGAATTGGATACTGTAACGTGACAATTCAAAAGTGCTTTCATTTGCCTACTTTTTTTTTCGATTCGACTGTTATTTCTAACATACATATATCTTTTCAGTTTAAATTATGTAAATTATACGTATTCGCAGCGCAATGTGTTGTTGCGGACTGAAAAACAGCTACACGCTGAGTCTAGAGAGCCGAAGAACTGATATGGCCCAGTAGTTAGAACGCGTGCATCTTAATCGACGTTTGCGAGTTTAAACCCAGACAAGCACCACTGAATTTTTTTTTTATATTAGAGGTGGCAAACGAGCAAGAGGCTCACCTGAATTTTCATGTGCTTAATTTATGTTTATAATTCATTTCGTGGTTGGCGGTGAAGGAAAACATGAGGAAACCCGCACGTGTCTAATTTCAACAAAGTTCTGCCACACGTATATCTACCAACCCGCATTGCAGCAGCGTGGTGGAACATGCTCGTAACCTTCTCCTTAAAGGGAGGCCTTAGCCCAGCAGTTGGAATTTTACAGATTGTCACTGTGCTGAGTCTGGGTGATTTTTTTGGTATGTGAAGATTGTGATGCTTTTTTAATCGTAAAGGATTTCTTGATGGGCGATTTTCTGTCTCTTTTTCATATTATTATCTGTCTTGATAAGTAAAAACATCACAGCAATAATTTATTACATAAAAATATAAATGATATACAAAATAACCGGGAAATAACTTGGATTCCAATAGAAAGCTCAAATCGTTAAATTTGCAAGAATCACAGAGCTTTAAGCGTTTACACAGAATTTATCTCGTTCGTAGAGGCAAAGGGAATCGTGAGGAAAACCTGCACGTGTCAGCAGAAATAGTTCGATGTGTACTTCCGTTAAATCGAATAAATTGGATACTTCTTTTTTTTTCTAGTTATGAAATATATTCAGTAATTTTTTTTAATTTATATATTTGATCATAATCTGCATAATATATACAGACACATTTTATGTATGTATGTTTTTAACATAACGGGGTCGAGTCCGGATTAAAACTGGTAAATTATGACGTGTTTAATTTATCTTCAAAATATATCTCATGTTCAGCTTTGAAGGAATGAGTCGTCACGAAAATTCGTGCCGGATAAATTTTCCGGCATATATTTATAAGCCTATATAATCCTTCTTTTAATTTCAGAAACATTGACGAAACATAATTAGACATATTTCTTTAGCAACAGTAGACACACACATGTAACCATTCGAGATTGACATTATATATAAAACACTCTACGCCTACATTGACAATATTACAAACTTACAACCAAACCGAAACTAGAGATCAGCTATAACTTTTTTTACCAGAAATGTGTCCAAAATGCGAGCCAAGTCCCTCTAATCTTGGCACCACGCCCTTTTAAGGTCGCCGAGGCCATAAAAGTTGGGACCACACTTCGACTGAACCTCGGAAACGTGCCCCAATAAAACGTATGGTACAGGAAACTGCGTACATTTCATACGAGTATTCGACGTGTTTCGTAAACAGAGGTGAATTTGGTTTGACGTAGTGGTGTGAAAAATTTACATCGATGTTTTTTTTTTAAATTTCGTTATTGTTTTGGTACGAAGTTATTTTAAGCGGCCTATTGTAGAATGAACTGAAGTAAGACGAAAGCGTTATACCCCCTCCACGCGACCTTTTCCTCTCTTTTATTTAATATAGGTTGCCTTTAAAGGCCACTTAAAAATACTAGAAAAAAAAGTAAATATTTTTTTAATTCACACTGGATTTTTAATACATTTTTTTTTTGTTATTTATTTATACTCAAACATTGTCAATTTACTTAACTATGTTTTTTATTTAATACATAATATAGCGAAACCAATATATACCGACCGCGTGTTTTATTTTTTTTTTAACTTTCTACTCATAAGCTATTCGCTTACGCCCTTTTTAATAACAGTAACATTGTAATAGTTGAAAAACAATTTTCTGAATCGCGCTAACGTTATGTTCGTTGAGAGCTACATAAGGTATCGACATTTTAATTATAATATTGGCATCTTAATTACAATAAAGGTGCTACCGAGCTTATTAAGCTCTTTGGATCGGGGTTGTATTAAGGGTTCATTTAACGATGGTTTTGGATGAATAAGCACGGCAATAAATAGAATCATTTATCCATACCACATTCCTACGGTTCTTATTGCATTATAATAAAAGTAGTTGCTGTCTGCGGCTTTGCTCGCGTTTTAAGTGTCCGTTGTTAGATGCTAGACATAAATAAATAGCATATAATCCTTAGAGTTTCATACCAAATTTCATCAACTTCAGTTCAATGGTTTGGCCGGGAAATAGCAACAGACAGACACATTAGAGAGACTTTCGCATTTATAATATTAATATATATTATTTATTGGTTTTAACAATATAAACTTTTAATATGATTTAACCTTTGTATCGCTCATGTGCGAAAACTTGTTGATGTGTTGAACATGCGAGAATCTTTATGTTAAAACTGTGCTTTGAAAGCGAGGTTAGTTTTTGTTATTTCGAACTTTTATTAATATACATGATACATATTATAATAAAAATATTATATACAGAGGAATTTTTTTGTTTGTATGTAGATTTTGTTTCACTGGTAGAAAGCTAGATTATTCCTGAGTTCGTTAGATATAAGCCCCACTACGAACCACGTGATTCACAATAATGAACAGATGGGCCAATGTAGCGTCTTATTTAATATCAATGTTATCAATACAATTAAAAAATAATTTAAATTAAATTATTGTTATTACAGAATTGATTAAAACATACAATACACGGTGTAAGCCTTGTTTGTAATCATCTAATTTATTAATAATTTCTTACTTAATCTGTCAAATGCAATAGTGAACCGTGTCGTGTAAATTGAGCCCGTGCGAAACCGGGGCAACTGGTACCAAATAAATATACTACATTTAATCTTAAACAAGACCTTATTGATCAGATTTTATTAAATATCATTTTAACTTATCTCCGACGCAAAACAAGATATTGTATACCAGTGAGTTACGTTGGCTACAGTCGGAAGGCTGAAAAAAAAAAACAAAAACAATTTTAAATCTAATTTAATTTTTAAAACGAATTTTACAATTAAACTTAATGGACAAGCTACTTGAAGCTTCATTACATAGTATAAAACAAAGTAACTTACCGCTGTCTGTCCTTATGTATGCTTAGATCTTTAAAATTACTCAACGGATATTGATGTCATTTTTTTTAATAGATAGATTGATTCAAGGGGCAAGTTTATATGTATATAACATGCACAATATACAGCGCTTCAGGAGCACATTTGTTGCACTTTCATTGCAAACGCTGGCTGAACCGCCACCAACCTTGGGAACTAAGATGTATCCCTTGTACCTGTAATTACACTGCCTCACTCACCTTCAAACCGCAACACAACAATACCAAGTATTGCTACTTGTGCGGCAGTATATCTGATGAGTGGATGGTACCTACCCAGACGGCACAAAGCCCTACCACCAAGTTAACGTAGTAGCTGATTGCACGCAACGACCGAAAGATGGTGATGCTTTCGTTTCAATATTCGCCAGGATGTTATTTATAATATTCTTTGTAAATAATTTAAATGAATTCCATGTAACTCAAAATACTTTTATTATGTTCAATTTGAGCCGAGATGGCCCAGTGGTTAGAACGCGTGCATCTTAACCGATGATTTCGGGTTCAAACCCGACAGGCACCAATGAATTTTCATTTGCTTAATTTGTGTTTATAATTTATCTCGTGCTCGGCGGTGAAGGAAAACATCGTGAGGAAACCTGCATGTGTATAATTTCAACGAAATTCTGCCACATGTGCATTCTACCAACCCGCATTGGAGCAGCGTGGTAGAATATGCTCCAAACCTTCGTCTGAAAGGGAGAGGAGGCCTTAGCCCAGCAGTGGGAAATTTACAGGCTGCTGATGTAATGTAATGTTCAATTTGTGTCTATTTTATATTTCATGATTAAAATCGTTATTAACGGACAAAGAGAGGTACTTACTTTCGTTCAGTACATCACTAACACATAAGCCGCGTTCACGCAATTTTATTTAATGAGCCTATATATTTGATCCGCTTTAAAATAAACTTTAATACTGTCTAACATTTTATTTTACAGATCAATACAAATGTATTCCAAAGTGACTCTTATTAACTTGCCAATAAGTATTGAAATTGCGTAATGTTATGTTTCACAATCAGCCGTGTTTACGTGAAACGCAAATTCGATGTTATTACAATGTTTACTATTGTGATTGCCATTGTTCAAATTCGAAACACCAAAATTTATGTCGAATACATGACAAATACAGAGGGAACGTTTCATAATATCGATCTTTTGATTCTAATCTATTTTTTTAACAAATAGTCCTTTGTCAATGTTTATTTAAAAAATGATGTTAAATTTTTAATATTATGTATATTGATAAAATAAACTTGCTGGTAGGCTTTGTAAAATCCTTTTTATATATTGTATGCTTAGTGTTGTTGTGTTGGATTTTAAAGGGTGAGTACGCCAGTTTTATTTGATAAAGAACATAACATCTGAGTTTCCGACGCTCATTGCCAATGTAAAAAATATTTAGTGGTGACCACCACTAACCAGCATCTAGCCTATTTCCCAGCCCGCCTAGCTATGCAATAAAAATTCGTTTTTAATTTTAAAAAGTAATTTCACAAAGATACCGGAGCTGATTGAAGTAATTAAAATGCAGCCTAGAAATTTCCTACTGGATAAACGCCTATCCTCTTTTGGGAGAAGCATGGAGTTCCAACGTTACTACAATGGTGATTAATTGCAACACGCAGTTCATAAAGTTTTCGTCTTCGTCTTGATGACTTCCAGACAGGATGTATACATATATAGAACTACTTTGTATTTTTAAATGTTGTAAAAGAGTAACTACTGAGTTTCTCGTCTCTTCGGTTCGTCTCGGTAGAATCTGCATTCCGAACCAGTGGTAACTTCACTTAATATAGTTTGTTAAATGACGATTGAAAAGTGCTTTTAAAAGCCTACTTGAATAAAGTATATTTTGATGTTGATTTTCATTTATGGCTCGGCACGTGATGATTTATAAACAGATTAATTTTGAAAAAATTGAACTCGAAATCTTTGTTTATTACAATTCATACAACGATATACTTGCGATAATATGCCTTACTTTAATTATTTTTTCAAATTAAAGCCTTCTATAATAAATGTAAATTTTATTTATTATGACAGGGTTAGCTTCAAAGCGGTTATTTTCGACACTGCGAGATTATTCATGTTACCTTCGACACTGAAAATAAAATGAATTATAAATAAAAATTAGAAAATGGAAACTCTATTGATTAAGATTCACTTAGTGGTAGAGCTTTGTGCAAACCTGTCTGGGTAGGTACAACTCGCTCATCACATATTCCACCGCCAAACAACAGTACTCAGTCTTGTTGTGTTCCGGTTTGAAGGGTGAGTGAGCCAGTGTAACTACAGGCACAAGGGCATAACATCTTAGTTCCCGAGGTTGCGTATTGGCGATGTAAGGAATGGTTAATATTTCTTACAGAATCATTATCTAAGGGCGGTGACCACTCACCATCAGGTGGCCCATATGTTCGACTATAAAAAATCGTAATTTGTATCGTGTGTCTTTATATCACTGGTCACCTTATATTGCAACACAAATCTGAAAATATTTGCAAAATTATACTAATCTACGAACCGATTCAGATGAATCCCGGGAAAAGTAGATTTTTTTTTAATTTCACCCTTCATGAGCGTAAAACTCTGGTTGACGGTTTGTGTGCTACAGCTAAACTTTCATAAATTAAAACAGCTCAGCTTGTTATCATATAAATGCGAAAGTAACTCTATATGTCTATCTGTTGCTTTTTCACGGCCAAATCAGTGAAACGATTTTTATGAAAATTGACATGAAGATTGAACTCCTAAAAAGGACCTGGACTACTTTATGCCTAATACCTGATAACCAACCCCTAAAACGCTAGAGAAGGCGCGGGCGGCAACTAATCTATACATATAATAAAATTGGAGTGTCTGTTTGTAATATTAAAATAACCGCTTTTTACTAAGTGCATATGTATGTATACACGGTACATATACCAAAAAAACAATTTTTACAATTTTTGTCTGTCTGTCTGTCTGTTTGTTCCGGCTAATCTCTGACACGGTTGAACCGATTTTGATAGGACTTTCACCAGCGGATAGCTAATATAATAAACATATAACTTTTTTGTTGAATACAAACGCGCACGAAGTCGCGGGTACAGCTAGTTCCATATAAAATTAAAACTATTTTTTTTATTTAATTAAGATGCATTTGCTTTTGATATTTTCATTATTAAAATTTTTTGCACGTATTGTTTCATTTGAATTAAAAAAAAAACTAGGTCATTAATTTTACGAATCAACTAAATGGATAATCATAGCGGCATAAATTTAAAAAGTACATTATTATATCCTGCAAAAAGTTATCCGAAAAAAAGGATTTAATGTTTTTTTTTAAAAACGTGAATCGAATATGAAAAGAACGTGCAACGTTATCTCTTAACGCCTGACTAAAGGTCTTGAAATCTCGGCGCTTAATGTTGAAAGATTGTTATTCAATTGTCGGTCTTGCTATTGTTTTCATATTTGACTTCCATTAAAAATAAAAATAAAATAAAACGGGAGGCACGAGAATTTTTTACCTGAATAATAATACCAGTTTACGTCGCGTTTCTCGTTGATTTTTTTTTTTTTAATAGGATGTATTGGATCACCTGTTGGTAAGTGATCAAAGACCGTAGAATTATTAATCTTCGAACCTTGGAATAAGATGTTATGTCACTTGTGCCTGTGCTTATTTTTATATTATGTTATTTACAGCATCATCATCTATGACTTCTAAGGGTAGAATGGATGAGGTTGCAGGTGCATTAAGAATGTGCTCTATACGTCGGGCGGTGTCTTTTCTCACCCTAACCTAACCCAACTTGCACCTGGCAATCCACCTCGGTCTGTTCTATGGTCCTGGGTATATTCTAGAGTTTTTTTAATTTAATAGGTAAGTGGACGAGCAAATGGACACGTGGTGGTAAGTGGTCACCACCGCCCATAGACATTGACGCTGTAAGAAATAATAACCCATCCCTACATTACACCAATACGCCAACAACCTTAGGAACTAAGATGTTATGTCCCATGTGCCTGAAATTACACTGGCTCACTCACCCTTCTAACCGGAACGCAACAATACTAAGTATTGCTGTATTGCAACAATATTTGTTTGACGTTAGTATATCTGATCAGTGGATGGTACCTGCCCAGACGGGCTTGCACAAAGCCCTGCCACCTTTCCAGACTTAGATTGCATTAATTAAATATACATAGAACCATAAGATAGAGTACATTAGGTTTTTATCGAAAATGATCGAAAATCTTAAACACCAAGACTAAAAGTATATGGAGCTTTGCTTCCATATAATTTCCAAATATCACCCGCACCACCTAGATGTCCGAAAATCCACAACAGCGCGATTTTTAAGACATTTTCTGCCTCGCACAACCACTCTGTGGAATCAGCTTTCACTGGCGGTTTTTCCGTTTTTGCGATACGATTTGGGAACCTTCAAGAAAAGAGCGTACTCCTTCTTGAAAGGCCGGCAATGCACCTGCAAGCCCCCCGGTGTTGCAGACGTCCATGGGCGGTGGTAGTCACTTTCCATCAGATGAGCCTCCTGCTCGTTTGCCACCTATAACATAAAAAATAATAATAATAAAAAATGACATTTGTTTCATTAGCGTTGAGTAGGTAGACTTTGTCCATCCTTTAGTCCCAAAAACTCCTGAATCTACCAAGTTTTACGACGAATGTTTTGTATTCTTACAAATTACCTAACTTTTAACTTTTACCTCTAAGAAGTTATATATTTTTAAGATTCACGATAACTATTTCAAGGTATTTTTCTTCAAGACACACAACGTAATGAGTTTCCTAAGTCCGATTCAACATCTGTGAAGTTCCGAGAGATTTTTATTCAATTCCTTCGAATGTTTTCTATGAAAATGAGCTATTTTTCAAAGAAACACCTAAACATCTGCGCACCATGTTGGAAATCGCGACACACTTATTTGTCTGATACTGTCCTATCTATATTTGAATATTATTACAGTTTATATCTCAGGTGGACGAGCAAGTGAACCACCTGTGAGTGGTCACCACTGCCCATAGACAGTGGCGGAAATCTTAGCCCAGGAGTGATACATTTACAGGTCGTTTATATTTTATATACTTGGTGGTAGGGCTTTCCTTTTGATCTGCATAGTACCCACTCAGTACATATTCCACCGCCAAGCAGCAATGCTTAGTATTGTTTTCCAGTTTCCAGTTTGAAGGGTTAGTGAGCCAGTGTTACCACAGGCACAAGGAACATAACATAACAGTTTAGTAGAGCTGACACATTAGTGATATGAGGAATGATTAATATTTCTTACCACTTTGACTATCAGCAGGGTCGTAGTTCACCTACCAACATGACACGAAGAAAGAAAAATACTATAAACAACAGCGATAGGTTTGAACTTGCGATTTTTGATAAAGTTCGACGTGTGCAAAACCACTGAACCATCTAGTCTAGATATTTTCAATTACGATACTGACGGCTTGATATCAAAATGTTTTAGAAGTATATGAGATGAGTGTAAAACGAAATTCAATCTTAGATTTTACAACTTTCGCAAGGAAACGATGAAAGAACGGGTTGATAGAATTTGAAACTTTTAAAAGATAAAATCGTTGTAAAACGAATGAAAGTATTGGTTGAAAGTTGCCGTTGAAAAAATGCGTTTATTGAAAATTTTTAATCTGAACGATTTTAAAATTTGAATTGGATCAACATACTTTATATTATGTTTAGAACTTTAAAACGTCTATTAAAAATATTTTAATTTTTGTTTGTCTTGTGTCGAATCTTCTAGAATCATCTGAAAACATTTTTTGTCTTCGAAGTCAATGTCATAGAACTTCAGATCTTAACATATCGGGAGACAGAAATTCGAGGTAGGTATACGTGTGGATGTGCAAATGTGCCATCTGATGGTAAGTGGTCACCATCGCCCATAGACAATGGTGCTGTAAGAAAAAATAACCATTCCTTACATCGCCAATGCGTCACCAATCTTGGGAACTAAGATGTGTCTGACCCTTGTGTCTGTATTTACACTAGCTTACTCACCCCTCAAACCTTACCACAGCAATACTGAGTTCTGCTGTTTGGCGACGGCCTTGCCTGAGCCCCTACCACCTAGTAAGTAACCTGAATCGAAATTATCAGAATCTAATTTGTTTATGATATCAAAGTTACCTTCGACTCGTGATACGAGTTCAATACTACCGATATCCATACAAATATTGATTTTGAACTATTGTACCCGAAATTGTCGAATAAACGCATTTCGAGTTCCAATTATTGTCCAATTGTGAAACTTATTTAATAATACACCTGGAGTGTTTGCGAATACACTGATTAGAAATTTGCTCTTCAACACTCATCACACAATGATATTTAACAGTTAAATATAGGATATTGTTTGTCCTGCTATTTGGAAACATTACAATCAAAATATGACCAATTTTTTGAGCTTAAAATCGAAAAAAATGCGACTTTGCTATATGAATGAATGAATTGATATAAAGCTAATGTCACTCGGTATGCTTTAGGGATCATAACATCCCAAACCCCATACACCCAAATCTGTAAACATCATGATTAGAAATGATACACCAAGGCTAGGTAACCACGTTTGAAGATATATGATTATTTGAAAAAAATAATCTATAAAGGGAGCAATGATCATAAATATAAACCGATATGTTAACCATAAACGAAATAACACTGATTGTAAAACTGACTGTAAAAGCTATACGAATGAATGTGAAGACGAGACCACTCTGCTCGTAAGAAAATAGCAAACACAGACCTAATAAGGAAGATAAAAATTTACAATACGCAGCAAAGACTGCACCGAAATGGAAGTGCCTATGAGAGCTGATGGGTACGTTGAATTTGAACAGTAAGGCTTACCAATTTGAGTATCGTTTTAAAAAAAATAAAGAGTAGTATAAATACTTCATTATGAGGAATTACTAATATTCGTATTTACCCTAAGCTTAAAATTTGTGTAACTAGGATCGGGAGAATAGCCCAAGAGGTCAAGATCCTGCAAATTTTACATCGCTTGGCGGCCCTTAAATCATTGCACTATTGATGCTAAATGTTTCATGAACTTTTTTTGTTACTTTTTTACACGGTTGCGAGCCATATAAAACATATTCAGTAATCTACTTAAACAAATGCACGGATGTGAAAATACTAGTCTGTGAAAATTAAATAAAAATATTCTCCTCCATTAAAACCTAGCTGACCCTACAGACCGAATAAAATAAATTAACAATCTTTGAGAGTAATTAAATGTCATTGACAGAATTGTTATTAAAATCCCGTCTGAATTTAAACAATAATAAAAAAAATACTAACAGTATTATTTACTAATAGTATTTACGAGACTCTCGTGAACAAGACATTCGTAGATTATGTCGAAATATCGAGCTCCACCAAATAAAAATAAAAAACATGGTAAATATCCCGTTTTAAATACTGTTAGTAATAAAAATAACCATGTTAATTGAAAATCTTAAATAAAAAAATTGTTTACATAATAATAATTATCATTGTACAAAATTCTATGCAACAGTAAGAGACAGAAGGAGGAAGAGAATAATCTTCACCTTTCTTAAAGTTCTGTCAGTTCTAGTGTAAGTGTAGAAGAACTTCGTTCTAAAAATAAAACTTAAATTTAAAAAAAATAAAATTAATATGCCAAATTTAATTATCTGTTCAGCCGTTGTAATAACGAACATTTACGAACAAACATAACAATTACAATATTAACGAGATTACGTCACCTATCTAAGCCACCCCTAATCTCTGTCTTGGCGATAGCAGTTTGTTCGTACTAATGGGTCTGAGCAAACGTTGTTGATCACTGCGCGAAGGAAATGCCGTATTTATCTTGATTTATCATACAGTTAAAGCAATTTATTGCTTAAAATTTTATTACGATGACATTATTTCACGGCGCTTATTGGCTGAATATAAAAATAGTCGTTTTTTATTGGTGGATTTGTATAAGTTACGATTTAGTAGTTCTTTAAATAAGCTAATAGAATTGACCTCATTGTAAATTGTTATAATATGTTGTAGAAAAAAACGAAAATCGAAATTTTTAGATAAGATACGGTACGATTTTTCCAAAAGAGATTATTCATATTTTGCTGATATTAAGAGAAAATGTGACACTCATAGTACTGTGAAACAAACACATACTTGTTACTCCTGTTACTCGACTGCATAGAGAGTAGCTCTTTTGTGGGGCAAGGTGTACGGTTCTAAAACAGGATCCCAGAATGCGTACGAAATACCTCTGTTACCAAATTTTTGTTTTTGTTAAAGAATGCTTGTGTACGGTAGGTTATTATACAATTTGTGTGTTCATGGATGATAGTATACCTCGGGGAAGAAACGATTACCCCCTGGCTATTTCTTTTGATATTTGTAAATTATAAAATTAAAAAAATAAATAAACATCCGACGTCCGCAATGTGCTCAGGCGCAGGTAAGATCGTAAAGCAGATGCTTACGTGCAATAACTATTTATCGCCCCGCCCGGGGGTTTGAACCTCGGGATTTGCAGCCTTTTACAGCCAACGAGGCTGTCGCAAGCCATTACTTTAACTTACATTAACAGCCTGTAAATTTCCCACTGTTGGGCTAAGGCCTTCTCTCCCTTTGAGGAGAAGGTTTGGAGCATATTCCACCACGCTGCTCCAATGCGGCTTGGTGGAAAACAAATGTGGCAGAATTTCGTTGAAATTAGACACATGCATGTTTCCTCACGATGTTTTCCTTCACTGCCGAGCACGAGATGAATTATAAACACAAATTAAGCATGAAAATTCGTGTTAAGTGGTGTTTACCTGGATTTCAACCCGAAATCATCGGTTAAGATGCACGCGTTCTAACCGCTGGGCCATCTCGCCTCTTTAACTTATCTAAATCATTAGAAAGATCTTCGAAGACTATATTGTTATATCTCTATTTTTGTATATGTTAAAATTTTTGCCATCGTCTGCTAGACGAGCGTTTTGGCCGAAAATTTTCTCTTTTTATATACTTTAACTTAATAATAAAACTAACTTATATGTTTAATATATATGCTATCATAATATAAAAGTTTTATATCGGTCGAGTTTTTTTTTTTCGAATTTAGAATTTAAAAAAAACCTAAACTTACTACTTTATATAATAAGCATGATAGCCAGCATCCATAATCTAAGCACGTTAAATAGAATAAAAAAAAAAAGGCAAAAGCCCAAACTTTTCAGCCTCAAAATATTTTTTAAATTCATCATAGAAATTTCTCACTACAAAGACTAGAACGAAAAAAATAGTCCAGTATTTATGTTCCCATTTATATTTATTAAAATGGTACCTGATTAAAAGATAACACAATTAACCGACATATTTTCGCTGGCCCACTTTCAGTTTAAATTCTTCGCGAGATAAGCTACCCTTTATATAATTACGCTCGCGACATTGGGAACTTTATATCTTACGATACGATATTTTGACAAACTTTTATTTAACTCGCAATGGAGTATTTAATACATAATATATTACGATATAGTTAAGGTGGAAGAAGACAAAAAAAAATAAAAAATTAAATTCATCGTTTTATAATCTTTTTTGTTAACACCACTAACTAAAGGCCGCTATGTTATTACGTCATACGCCTGTGTTAGCTGTGATCTATTATGTGTCAACTGTCAACTGTCAATATACACGGGCTAATTACTTTTATTATTTTCACAATCAACGTAATTTTCATTGAATTAGTACAACTTATTTTATAAAGAAGACGGCTTCGTAATGGGAGTCGTCTCCTTATGAAAGAAATAATTAACCAAACTAATATACCAAAGAAAAAGCTCTTTAATGGTCGCAATACATTAACGGCCGTTTTCAATAACTTATCTATCCCTAAGTTCAGTAACTAGAGATAGCAAAATCTGTTCTTTTGCTCGTACTTTCTTTTCTAACTAAAATTGGTTTAGTAGTTATAGTTAATTATGTTACATGACGATTAAAATATTCTTATAATAGCCTATTTAAAAATAGTTTAATTTACCGCTAAATGCATTAATACCTTGGTGCCTAATACATTAAAAAAAAAAAAAGCGCGCGATCGCCTGTCACAGATTGGGTTTACTTTTTGGCGCGAAGTTTGAGTGCTTCGGACATATATTTCTGAGTCATAAATATTAAGACGTTCTAGTTTGTTTTTATTATTACTTATTATTCATTTAAAGTGATAAGTCTATACTTTTAAAAAAGTCATTTTCAGTTCTGTTAAGAATATAATATTATTAGGAAATAGGATTGACAAGTAGCAACACCAGTGACGTGCCTATAAAATGGAACGTCAAACGAATGTCAGGGACAACCTAATAGACTCAGGCGACCTATGCACGTCCTGAACGACAATGACGACAGTTTCACTATCGCAAACGCGCCATTAGTAGGGAATAAAAACACACTACACACGCACAACATTTCCGCCGGCGGAAACGAGGACCCAGATTAGTGACGTCACGGAGGCGGCCGTGACGTCAGTAGATTCTATCAATGTTTAATTTCAAGTGTTCACACCCCACCGATTACGTTCTGAGCCGAGGTGCGATCTCAAAGGAGACACCCTCAGAACGAACGTCAGTCTCGAGCCCAAAAGGGTTCACCTTAAGGCAGAGTTTTAACACTCGCCCCAACGTTCGGTGACGCTGTAATGCCCAGTAGGGCCAACAGCACTACTTCAAACAAGATACAAAAAAAAAAAATATTGAAAGCATTTGCTCGTCGGTCGTCGGAGGGTTCACGCGATTCGGTCGTGTTTCTTCTTTATTTTCTATCACTTAATAATTTACTTATGAGTTGCTAATGATTATTTTTGAGAAATAGATTGTTTAACTTATTTAATCAACATAAAATTATTCGTAGCTGATATTTAATTTTTTTTTTTTTATAAAAAATATCACCTTTGGTTCCTAAAAATATTATGATTTAATTTGATTTAATTGTAGCCGTAAATATATTTAACGGTCGTCTAGTCGTCGACTATAAATAAGGCCGAACGAAATTCTAAAAGAGAGGATTCTATTTTTTTTGTTTGTCCAATTACACGGGTTAAAATACAAAGTCCGAGCTTTAATTTATACGCATTTAATAGTTATTGTTTGTTTTCAGGTAACACGAGCTGTTTGTGAGCGTAAGTAACTTCGTTATTAATACGTCTGCTATAAGTATAACAAGTTGTTACTTGACTTCGCTCGCATATTAGGAGTTAGTCGTCAAGTGTTAGGTATGAAAAAGTCCTTACTTCACACCAAATTTCATCATATTCGGTTCAGTAGTTTAACCTTGAAAGTGACATGATCACCTCCAGGCTGTTTCAAATAACAAAAATATGTTTATTATTGTACATGTAACATGTAAAAAATATATATCCCGCTGAGTTTCTTTCGCCGGTTCTTCTCAGGTCCGAGGTGCTAAATTCCGAACCGGTGGTAGATTTATGACTATCAATAAGCAAGTGTAAACACTTCTATATTGAATAAAGATTTTTGACTGACTTTGAACAACAGACAGATAGATAGTGTTTATAGACGCATCGAGAAATCAACTACCCCGTGAAATTCAAAATTAAAAACTCACACAATCAAATAAATCAAAATTTTTATTTAAAGAAAATAATATATTAACGCAACGTATGCAAAGACCGATTTGAAACTTAACGTCTGTTTATGTAATATTTCTAAATGGAATGCCTAATACGAAAACAGAGTGTCGGGCGATTTAAGTAAGTTTAAACAGATTATCAATTAATACTAATGTCTCGGGAAGTACTGACAATATTTTTACCATTCCACGCGGTCACGACTTGTATTAAATTATTTTGTAATTGAAATTTTAATAAATGTATTTAATCAATTTTATAATACTAGAGTACGTATCAACGGGGATTATATGTATAATTTAAATAGTAATAATGTTGCCATATATACTTTGGGTAGAATATAGTTTACGAATAGACAATTTATCTGTGATACAACAATACGATGTATTAACGTAACGAATAATGATAATGAATTAAATGTGTAGGCAGTCCTTACTTGGCAATCCTACACAAAGCCTTTCTAAATTTAATTAAAAGTTCTAAGGGAAAATTTGAATTAAAATTAAGGATTTCTCTTTATGTTCTTATGTTTATGTAATTTATTTTTAAATAGAATTCATTGATAAGTATTTTGCACGTGAATTTAATATTATCGTTAAATATTATAATATTATTAAAATAAATCAAGCACCACACTCGGTCATCGTCACAATGTCATGGGCCTTAGTCTTTATTTAACGGTCAAAGTTAAGAACTCGTCGAAAAAATACACGCACACAGTACAGTCGTTTGACGTATGGCGAATGTCAAGCGTAACTGTCACGCGTCAAGATAATAAAGTCGACTCTGTTTAAATTCTTTTGTAGTGCGTACATTCTATCTAAATCTATATTAATAATTTCGTGCCGGTCTATTATATCTATTCACAATTATATATCGTTAAAAAATAATTATTGTTAGTCGACAACATATATCCGCAAAATGAGATCGAGATATTTCGATATTAAATTCAAAAAAAAAAACATTGACATGTCAGATCAACGGGCGGCCATGTTTGACGTTTACGGGTGCGTTCAATAAGTATGTTCCAGATAATAATTTCTAATAAATGATAAATCGTATTTGTTCAGTTTTTTTTCATTTTACCCGAGTGAAACCGGGTTTCTATCTGGTAAAAAATAATTTCTATAAAATATTTCAAAGTATTACGTTATTTTCGAGCTTAAGATTCAATTAAACATATTCGTTTCAAAACGAACGCGGCCTTCGCAGCTCTACGAGTCAAAGAAAACACTGAAGTGCGTTTTAATGTAAAGTTATTTGTGTGTACGCTGTCACGTGGCATGTTAAGGCTTAAGATTACATAAGTGGAGATGATGACTCTCATAATATTCTTATTATGAGAGATGTTGCTTGGTACAAAAGTTGTATAAAAATTAATTACTGAATAAAATTTTTGAAAATCGATATTTCAAATACGGTATATTACCATACGATGCTTCCATTATCATTTATGTACTTACTAAACGCCCGCGGCTTCGCTTCCGATTTAGGGGTTTATTGTCTGGTGTCATCTATAAAAAGTAGCCTATATTAAGTAGCCTGGGTTTGCCCGTGAAATCATAAGACAGAGTTACTTTCGCATTTATAACATTTTTTTGGGATGTGGCAGAATTTCGTTGAAATTAGACACATGTAGGTGTCCTCACGATGTTTTCCTTCACCGCCGAGCACGAGATTAATTATAAACACAGATTAAGCACATGAAAATTCAGTGGTGCCTGCCTGGGTTTGAACCCGAAATCACCGGTTAAGATGCACGCGTTCTAACCACTGGGCCATCTCGGCTCCAATATTAATAATGATGATTATTATTGGCGAAGACTTCTTTTAATAATCCGACCAAAATCTAAAACACTTAATTTCTTATTCGTAGATAAATATGTAATTATTATTGTTATGTATTCCAGTTATTCTAGTTTCAATTATATGTATATAAGCATGAATAGTATTCATTTAAAACCATTTTTAATGGCAAAGGTAGGTGGACGGGCAAATTGGCTACTGGCCAATTTGAAAGAAGTTTTACAAGTCCAGTTCATTTGTTTATTTTGCCTTTATTTACTATGAAACTGATATTTAATATACTTTAAATGTATCAGAAAAACGTCACTCAGACCGGGAGTCGCACGACACCTAACGTTTATTTTTCTTCAAATTAGGCACCGGGATTTTTTTTTGCTTGTCTGGGTAGGCACCGCCAATTATCAGATAGTCACCGCCAAACAGCAGTACTTAGTTTTATTATGTTCGGTTTGGAAGTGAGTGAGCCAGTCTAGCGAGGCATAAGGTACATAACATTTAAGTTTCCAGAGCGATTGTAATGAATGGTTAATATTTCCTACATCCAGTATCTATGGGCAGTGGTGATCACTTACCATTCGGAGGCCTATAGACTTCGACTGCAAATAACATTAAAACAAAAAAACAAACAAAAAACATTCTGATGTTACTTGAACCAAGCACCAAAGGGGCTGATAAACGCTTAAAGTTAGCATTGTTTTGCATAATAAACAGTTTCCAGCGTGAAGTCGGAGGTCTGTTTGTTTTTAGAATTAAAGATTTTATCTGACGTCAACGACAGAGCGACTGAATTTCGAGTCTTTTTTTCACCTTTCCAACTTGACACTGCTATTTAAGTAGGAGGTCTAAATTGTGTTTTTATTTTATTTAAACGCTTTTAGTATTGCAAGTTTAATTAACTTAATATATTTGTTACTCAGCTTCTTGGTTTCGTATACAGATGTATAAGGTAACTTTAATATTTCACACAATGTCTTTGGGTGGACGCGAACACTAACCCAGCCCATACGATGACGACCTCCGTGGTCCAGTAGTGTGTACACCGGTTTTCATGGGTACGCCACTCCGAGGTCCCGGGTTCGATTCCCGAGTCGATGTAGAAAAAGTTCATTAGTTTTCTATGTTGTCTTGTCTGGGTGTATGTGGTACCGTCGTTACTTCTGATTTTCCATAACACAAGTGCTTTAGCTACTTAACATTGGGATCAGAGTAATGTATGTGATGTTGTCCAATACTTATTATTATTATTATTCGTCAGTCCGTCTCATCTCATCTCTCAGCCGAAGGACGTCCACTGGACAAAGGCCTCCTCCAAAGATCGCCACAACGAGCGGACTTGTGCAGCCCGCAACCAGCGGCTTCCCGCGACCTTCACCAGGTTGTCGGACCACCTTGTGGGAGGCCTGCCCACGCTGCGTCTTCCGGTCCATGGTCGTCTAACTATTTCAATTTAAAAAATCAAGCGATGTGTCGTTGGACATCCGGTTGGAATGAAGTTGCTTTCGGTAAATAGTATGTATGTACAAGAACAATTAAATCAATTAACGATGTTTGAGAGTAATTACACGAGAGTAAACGAAAATATATTTTTTGAATTAAAACAATAACAAAAACTTTAGAGAGAGAGAGAGATAGGAGATATGGTCGCCTGAATGGGAGCATAACGCATTTTTCTTACGTGACGATTTCAACCAGTGAAGTCTACTATAAGCCGCTCGGAAGTGGTTAGAACGCGTGCATCTTAACCGATGATTGCGGGTTCAAACCCAGGCAGGCACCACTGAGTTTTCATGTGCTTAATTTGTGTTTATAATTCATCTCGTGCTCGGCGGTGAAGGAAAACATCGTGAGGAAACCTGCATGTGTCTAATTTCAACGAAATGCCACATGTGTATTGCACCAACCCGCATTGGAGCAGCGTGGTGGAATATGCTCCAAACCTTCTCCTCAAAGGGAGAGGAGGCCTTTAGCCCAGCAGTGGGAAATTTACAGGCTGCTAATGCTATCTAAATAGTCGTACAACAAAAGAACGAACGAACCAACTCTATCAACTTGGTGTGCGAGAACTACGCTTGACACTCGTCAAACGTCATTCTATTTTACTAGTGTGCGTGTATTTTTTTCGACGCATTTACGTAATAAATATCATTATCACACATAAAGATAATTAAAAAAAAACAGGGCCAAGCTTTAATTCTATCAATTGACTTATAATAAATATATCGGCATCAATTCTTCCTGCCTATTAGAACATATTCGCCAATGCATTGTTACTAAATTAACTCACAACTTAACAAGTCGGAGGATAAAAATACGTTAGTGTGTAAACGAGCTTCGCTTATATAATTAATTACCAGTAGGGGGAGTGGGGGGAGCACGGTCGCAGGGGATTGATATACGTTCTTAATCAAATTTCACATAGTTCGTGGCTGTGAGGCGAAACAGAGACAGGCCACACGACAGTCTCCGAACCGAACCAAATCCGGGAAAGCACCAGTGAATTTTCATATGTTTTATTTTGTGATGACGTCATGAGGAAACCTGCATGGGTTGGGTGAAATGCCACATGTGTATGTGCAACCCAAGGATACGTATAACGCACAATTATATAGATTTTTTTTTATTTATTATGTGCTTAACATAATAGCGCATTAGAACAAACGAGATCAGCGTGTTATTTAATCACTATCATGTTTAAATGTCAGTAATCAATACCTAATTAAGATTTAAATATTAATTACAATTCAAATTAAAAGTAAACAGAGCTTACATTTCAACAGCATCAAATATTATTTACGTGAGAATCGCGCTGATCACGTAAATATTCTAAATTTAAATCGGGTGCGAATATAGTACTTATATAATGGCTACTCGGATGATGGTTTCTCATCGAGATATCTGACACATTGTTTTAATGTTTTTAACTTAAAATAACGAATTTCCATACAAAATGTCCCATTAAGAACACCTCTTTAAGGGTAATATTTTGAAAGCGTTTAAGCGATTGAACTATTTCGTGGAGGCAAACCTTACCACTTTTGAGTTTAATTTTCATTGTAAAAGCGCCAACTTCTAAACAATATTTTATTTATATTTGAAACCATTATGAGATTAATTTTCAAAAACGCTTCACGCAATAATTACGACTTTCTAGAAAAAACAGTCATCCATATAAAGTTTCGTCCTATATTTAGTCCCGCTGGGTTTAACTCCTTAACATAAACCTAAATACCGATACTCATATTTCTAACTTTCATCAACTATTTAACACCCTTGGGACATTACGCACATAGATTGAGCATAGCAAGAGCCGAGATAGCCCAGTGGTGTACATAGTTATTTTTATAAAACAACAAGTTCAAACTCAAACTGCTGAATTTGCAATTTTTAATTTTCATATTTGCTCGATGTCTTCTGCATACGCACGAGATGAGTTTTAAACACAAAAAAAAAACTATAACCTGTAACCTTCGCGTAATATTCACGAGTTCTAACTAATTGCTCCAATATTTTGGTGACAAACATTTTTAATTCAATAAAATTTGTGTCCAATTTTAAATAACTGATTGCAATGTTCATAAAATAATTCAAAAATAATGTATTAAAGCCAAGATATATCTGGTAGAGCCGAGATGGCCCAGTGGTTTGAACGCAGGCAAGCACCACTGAATTTTCTGAATGTGTTTATAATTGATCTCGCGCTCGGCGGTGAAGGAAAACATCGTGAGGAAACCTGCATGTGTCTAATTTCAACGAATTTCTAACATGTGTATTCCACCAACCCACATTTGGTAGAATAGGCTCCAAGCATTCACCTCAAAGGGAGAGGAGGTCTTAGCTCAGCAGTGGGAAATTTACAGACTGTTAATGTTATGTATGCATATCTGGTAGAATTTGTGTTTACACAAACTTACCTAAGTAGAAGTTGAACTTAATTATACGATGTACTTGGATCGAAGAGATTAGGTCCCTCTCGTCCTCTCAAACTTCACAAAGGGAAAATATATATTTTTTGCCTTTGACTAAGTCACCAAAAATGTTATATTCATTAAAAGACGAATGACCAATGGAGATTTACTAAATAACTCCGAAACTTCTTAACCTAAGATTGTCATCAACAGAGTGAAGTCGATTCGTTTCTTTTTTTTTATCTTAAATTTATTTAAATTCGCTTATATAACACTGAATTGACAACTGATTTTTGACAGATTAATTACAATATTTAAAAAAATCCCATAAACATTTCTCCCGATAATTTTGGAACATACAAAAGTTTTCTCGTAAACATCTAAGCATGGTTAAAACATTCGATTATTTTTAATCGTTAAGCCGAAAATTATTTAACTGCGACCAGAAATTGAAAAAAAAAAAGTTGCCATCACATGATACCAGTTAATATGTAAAGGGAGTATGCGGCTCGTGTTATGAGAAACGATTCGAACAACGTCAGAATTTAAATATCGAACGAGAACATGTTTTCATTGCGTTATATTTAAATGCGTCCTGCGTTACCAATTCCGACCGTCGTTAAATGTTGCTTAGATAAAATAGATTGGTTAAATACTTAAATGTATGCTTACTAAGAGATATTCTACCTCCAAACAGCAATACTTAGAATTGCTTCATTCATTCAGAAGGCTGACTGAGCCATTCTGCATTCTTAAATTAAATTAAAAAAAAGACTCTCAAATGTCAAACCAATAACATCAGAAATGAGTGTTAAATAAAATCGTTTATAAGGACGGTAATGTTAATTCAAGCTCATAAGTGTATTTTTATTATTTGCGTCAACATATAAAACGTACTTTTCGTATCACGTCAATCACGTGAAAACCACTGAACATATCGTTACGAGACTATCGTCGTTCGGCGCGGATTCGTTTGTACATTATCAAAGGACTTTTTTTAATTTAATATCTAGATAGTGTTCTATAAAAAGTATAATCGTTTGAAAATTTCATTCTACATTGATAATAAAGTTTAGAATAAAACTTTTTCGATTCGATACAAGTATATTGTAGCATCTTGTAATACACGCTGAACGAAAGGATGAACAATTTCAAGAGTTCTTCCCCAAGTTACGAAGGATAAAGTTTCAAGAACTGGATGTACACGAATTCATGACGTATCACAGTCAGACGCATCGAAACTATTGAAATGTTTAGGGTAAGTCAAAGGTAAATTAACCAGCATTTAGATATTTACATTTAACACTATAAATTATTCCAAGCGTCTGACGAAACCAAAAAAACAGTGTGCCTGAAAATATTCCAAAAGAATATTGACTGATAGTTTGGCTGGACACTAAATGGAAAGTCACCAAGATCAGTCCATTACACATATCGTGATTAACTGTTTGAAAGATGGGAGAGTTTGTAATTATAAGCATGTGGGCTGTAAAATCTTAGATCTTTTTTTATGTAATAGGTAGGCAGACGGGCAAATAGGCCATCTGATGGTAAGTGGTCACAACCCTCCATAGACATTGACGCTGTAAGAAATAATACCCATTCTTATATTACACCAATGTGTTACCAACCTTGGAAGCTAAGATGTTATGTCCCTTGTGCCTGTAGTTACACTGGCTCAATCATCCTTCAAACCGGAACACAACAATACTAGCTATTGCTGTTTAGTTTACCATCAAGATTATATCTGATGAGTAGGTGGTACCTACCCAGATGGGCTTGCACAAAGCCCTGCCACCAAGAAAACTGGTGATTGAATTATGGTATAGCTTAAATTATTATTATGAACATGATAAACTCCATAAGCAATGATTGTCAGGTAACTCACTCCCCAGTCCACCAGCCTGCATGACATTAAAAAATAACTCTTATATCTTCTTCCAAAATGAGAATAACATTGTTTCATAAGATTTCTCAGTGTGATACGGCAAATAAAGTTTCTAAAACACATGTAACTGTCTCAAAAGTTTCACACGAGTCATTTCCTTTAGTGATATTTACGTTATTTTTTTTCGGAGAGATTTTTACACTTCAAAATATTTGCTGTCAAAAGTTTTACGACGGTTGTTTTCGTGGCTCGAGGCGTTTTCGTATATCTTTATAAATATTTTGAACAATACGAAAATTTCTTTTTTTATTTGTTCATACTGTTTATGACACTTATTTTCGAGATCATTGAACATGATCGGCTGTTCGTCTGATGTTTGTTAAATTGACGGCGACATTTTCTCCTTGAGCAAAAACTGGCTCTCTTTAGTGACATTTGATCCGTCAATCGTGTTTATTTAACGGAAGATTTATAATCCAGTCATTATAGACATTTTGATATGCAAATGAACCGAGAAGGTTGATTTTTGGATATTTTCACATCCGGCTGTGCGTCTTGCTTACGTTTTATTGCTTCATTTACGCTATACGATTTAGGTCCTATAAATTTTTAACCTACCGTTGATGGTTATTGAGTTATAGAGCGGGAACGTGACGTAGATTTTCAATGTTACCCTTTGTGGCTGTGACGAGCTGTGATAAGAGAAGAACAATTAATTATAGTCATATAAAATAATAATAATAGGTTCGGTTTTCTCTGAGAAATTCTAGATTTCATCTCAGTCGCTCTCTAGTCCCTTGTGGCGGGTAATCCATATACTAATTACTAATTAGTAGCAGTCTCAATGGGTAGTCCAAGTAACTACAAACTTGGTGGGCTTTGTGCAAGGCGGTCGGGGTAGATAACATCCACTCATGTATTCTACTGACAAACAGCAATATTTCCTATTGTTGTGTTTCGGTTTGAAGAGTGTAGAGGTACTTATTACTAGTTAGGCCCGTCTGCTTTACAAAATTAATCGCCTATTTATAAAAAAAAAATATTTTTATTTAGTTTTAAACAAATTATTAGACATATAATTCATTTTGTTTGGAGGACTAAGAAATTGGCGTTTTATTTTAAAATAATAATAATCCTAAATACTTATGTTAGTAGAAGTAAAGTATAACTATCGCACTATGTAACGTCATCTAATCCAATATCAGTATCAAGTAACGGAGAACAGAGAGTCATGGTGCACCTTGGGAGAGGCCTATCTCCAGCAGTGTATGGCGTAACCTTTAAGTATCGTTTTCTGACAATCCATGACTGTATTCTACGATGACTTTCGAGTATTCTCTTAAAGAATAAAAACAAAATAATCATTTATTTCCGTGTCATCTCATTTTCCCTGTAAATTTACACGAATACTTACAGTTGCAAGGAGATTTTCAAGCCAGGGATAACGTATGGACTTTATGAAGCTGACTAAAGCGAACAATAGTGATACTTACTCGTAATTATATGTTTTTATGTGCAATCCTTGTGAGCTTAATAATAACATACGAATAAAAAGAAAGAAATAAAATAACTAATTTAAAAAAGAACACAATAGTACTATCATATTGTGACGTTTACCTTAGTCTTTGCACTGGACTGTTTAGCTCCGGGGCTTTTTTTGAGGAGCTTATTCTACGACGCGATTTCGATGCAGGTTGGTAGATACGCGTGTTAGATTGTCATACGATCTTTCCTAATGATATTTCCCTTCAACGATTAAGACGAAATTAACTATAAACACAACATAAGTACATGAAAATTCATTGGATTCGAACTCTGTCATCGGTTCAGATTCATCTTTTCTAATTATTGGACTATCTACATGTCTATAGATATCGTAATGATATGAAACAAAATACGACAATGTAATTGATGTTAATTATGTTGTTTCAATGCATGATACGGCCTCAATTTGAATGTGGATTAATTAATGCTCTATATTCAACATTCCTTTGGCTTCGTTCCATGTTTTTTTTTCTTCTTTTATATATTCTAATTAATAATGTTATTAATTTAATAAATAATTCGAATTTTTGACGTCAATTTTCTTTCGGCACGCCTCGTCGGTGAGACTGACTCGTACGCCGTTACGACAAACGGCATGACGCTCGCTCGTGAAGTCATGCCGCGTCTCCGGCGCCGCTCTCTGGTTTATAGTATTTTTATAACAATAAGAAAAATATATTTAGTATGTTTTTGAGAATTGATGATGATGATGATACCGACCTGACAGAGAACGGCAACCACCCAATCTGTAAGGAGACCAGCCAACTGCGCAGGACATATTACAGTGCAAAAATGTGTGCGCAAAGTCAGGAGTCTATTCTCTCACATTCATATTCAGCTGGGAAGGAAACTCCTACACGGCCAGAATGAAATAAGGTGCAAGACAATCGGCTTTACGAACTTTCCGAGGCGCTGGAGTACACACTTCCAACTTCCAGAATTCGAGCTGTTACTGAGAATGTTTTGATGCAAAAAATCCAATGAATTTTTATTGAGCTGCCCTCACGTTTGAACCTCGACCCCAGAATCCCCTGCTTTATCTAGCTATTAGACCAACGAGGCAGTCATCATCAGTGTTGATAATGTGTTGACATAATGGTTAGAAAACTTGAACCTTAACCGATGATTGTCGGTTCAAATCAATTCAAGTCTAGATAAAAGAGCCAAGATGAATTTGAAAAATATTTTTTCTTGCAAAATTAACAGTAAGTTTTTTTTTTATATAAAAAGTACCTTTTATTGATGTACGTTTGGGTTATGCCGTTTTAACAAGTAATATCTTAGCAAATTATATGTCAAATTACAAAGTACGATTTACATTTAGTCAAAAATGTCGTTCGGCTCTTTTAGCGCCAGGCCACAGAAGACATGATATTTGAATCAGCGTCATACCATTAAATCTAGTATAAAATTTGAACCCACCAGTATCGAAACACCGTGGAAAAAACTCCAAATTGTCTCCTCAGAATTAGGATATTTCCTGGCTGTTTTAAAATTTCATACATAACGGAAACAGGAAAATTCTTCTTTAATATTAATATATTACGCACGACATGCCTTACTTATTTTTATCCATCTTTAACATAAAAGCCATCGTTACACTAAGTACACCAATATTTTTAACAATGACATTTTACTTTATATCAAAAACGGTCTTTGAAGAAACGAATATATGGGAATGATCGTCGACATAATCATTTGAAGAGGTTCTTTTCATCCCTATTCTAGTAGTTATGGTGTTTCTTTATTCCGCTTCAACGTCTACTACTCGACAATAACCAGTAGGGTTCTTGTAAGATCAGTCGATCTATCTTACTGGAATAAACCACCTGTGTTCTCTGGATGTAGTTCCATAACTTTAGCTCTGTCAATTATTTTGACATTTTAGGTCTGGGCTAAATGGCTTCTCCCAGTGTCGCAATAAACATCAATTTAGTTGTTATTCGCTCAAATTCTAGAACAAAAGCCAGATGGAGCACACGGAACATTATAGTGAAGCAAGAAAAGAGAATACATATATCTAATAGAGAATATATGATTAGTGGTCATCACCGGTCCATAGACAGTGGCGATGTATGTAATAAAGAATAATTGTTATTTTGTTATACGTCAATAATAATTAATATATCTAGATAGAGTTTCGTAGTACAATAGAACTAAAACAAACGACTCAACTATACTATCTTGGTGTGCGTGACAGCTACACTTGACACTCGCCTAACGTCATTATACTTTACTAGTGTGCGTGTACTTAGTGGCCAAGTGTTGTCCAGTATTTTATCGATGTGTTTTTAACTTTGTCAGTCTATCTAAACATCTACTCTGCTCACACGATCCGTCTTTTGTTTTATAATCTAAAAGTTATTATGCCTATTAGAAAAATAGTATACTTTTAATTTGAATTTTGACATGTCATATGATTCAAAATTGCATGAACATTTACAATTATGTATCTAAGATAGTTTTATATATTCGTGATGCCATATAGTAAAGAATCCTATTAAAGATTTTACTCCCATGGTCCGTACCGTTATATCAAACAGTATTTCTGAAGAATTCGGCAACTAATTACAAGAATGTTTGTTTCAAATCCGACTGGAAGTTCCAAAGAAAAAGACTCCAACTTTTTTATATAAGTATAGATTGGCTGCATTCTTGGTCAAGCGGCAAAATATAAGGCTGGAGATCGTGAAGTTCTCAATTCAAATTCAAGGCCGGGCCGATATAATGTTATCGGGTTTTCTGTCGAAAAATTCCCAGTAACGGCTCAGAGTCTGAAAGTTGGAAGTGTGTACACTTTGACTTTTTCCGGTCGTGTTGGATTTCCGTCCCATCGGCAGGAAATAGAGAGAGCACCAGTGTTTGCTTACACACTAGCGCACTATAAATATTCCCTTGAGATTTTTCACCATGACCGATATCGATCATATATCAATATCATCGGATGGATTCAAAACGCAACAACGCACATGCGTTTTATTGTCAATTGGTAACTCTTAATGATATTTCAGATATAATTTTAATTTTATATTGGACAACATCACATTCACTACTCTGATCCCAATGTAAGTAGCCCAATCTAAAGAACTTGCGTTATGGAAAATCAGAAGTAACGACGGTACAAACAGCACCCAGACCCATGACAACATGGAAAACTAATGAACTTTTTCTACATCGACTCGACCGGGAATCGTGACCGGGACCTCGGAGTGGCGTACCCATGAAAACCGGTGTACACACTACTCGATCACGGAGGTCGTCAAATATACATACACATAGATATATACACATACACATCAATAAGATACAATACAAAAGAATCCCACGTCACCCTTTCCCTTTGGCAGAATTCAAAAAATATTCAATTCTATCGTCTTTGTAATGTATGGACTTGAAGGGTTACACAATAGGGACCTTAAAAATGTCTTCCTTGTAAACAGCGTCAGGTGTCAGGGAGGAGTTACAATGGGATGCTCGTAAAAAATTTACATACGTTCTATCATTAGGTCTGACTGTGTAATGTGTTTTTTATTTATTCAGAACAACAATTAGACGTTCACGCTTATCATTTCAATAGTCTAAATTTATAACAATATATATAATCCTTCTCCGAAACGCGTTGCACCTTTTTGTATAAGTTTTATGTATATAGGTTAAGTAGTTTTTAATAGACATTACAAAAACACATTAACAACTAGTAATTTTCCCATTGCTGGACTAAGGCCTCCTCTACCTTTGAGGAGAAGATTTCCAGCATATTCCACCACGCTGCTCCAATGCGGGTTGTTGGATACATGAGCACGGGATGAATTATAAACACAAATTAAGCACATGTAAATTCAGCGGTGTTTACCTGGGCGTGAACTCGCAATGGGCCATCTCGGCTCTTACAAAAAAGAGAGCCCAAATGGCCCAGTGGTTAGAACGCGTACATATTATTACAAAAAGTCTCGGCCTTTATTATATATAAGCCACTGGTACCAACTTCTTGCGGGCACAATAAGGCTCTATATTATACAACTTTAAGATAGAAAAACAAATATAATATATATATAAATACGTCGTATTTTTTCTCGGCTTTTCTCTTCTATAATATGCATGTGCTCGTATCTTCTCGTATCTGCTCGTATCTTTGTGGTAAAAAATAAATGACAAAAAAATGTTATTGTGGGTTATCACTAACAGATAGACACATACCATCCCGGATTTTTTTGTAGACATTTTTGAGGTGTACAATTCTGTAGTACATTATTTTGATCTATCTCATAGTGTTCAGCCAGCGTTTGCAATATATGCGCAAAAAATGTGTCTTTTTACGACATCACATTAGAAACCTCTAAAATTATCAGTGTTTATCTACTATATTGTTCACGTATTATACATACAAAATCATTCTCTTTAAATCACTCTATCTATTAAAAAAAACCTCATGAAAATCCGTTGCATAGTTTTAAAGATTTAAGCATACAAAGGGACATAGGGACAGAGAAAGGGACTTTGTTTTATACTAATGTAGAAGTAAACATATATTATTTGGTTTTCCTTGTATACATTTATAAAGAATTTTCAACCATCTGGTCCAAGCGTCAAAGCTGACTTTATTCCGGAAACCAAAATTTGACAACACCAGATCTTAAAACTTTTTAATAAGTAAAATGAATAAAATACGAGTATAATTGTATATCTACCGATTTATTTTAAACTGGGTTTTTTATGTGAAAAAATATCCTAAAACAAATTCAAATACAAGCCTATATTGTACAGAATTTAATTAATCCATTCAGTTATATCCGGTTATAGCCAGTTGTTTCCGGTGTTAGATGTTTTATTTTGATCTCTGTGATGATATTAACAATAAAAACGTTTTGTTTTTTAAAGTGCAAAGACATTCGGAAAACATACTTCATTTAACTTTTTGTTCTTTTCGATATAAACCTTTCATATTTTTAAATTTGGAATGTTTTTTATATATTAATTTAAATAATACTGTAACGTAATTTTTATTTCTCGCACGATAAATAAAAGCAGTCATTTCATAAAAACAAATATACATATTATACATATAAAACCTCTTTTATAGTTTCAACTTAACAACCTTTCCATTTGAAAGTTGATGTTGACGAATAACTACGCGTAATTGCTTCATTCAACCCATTAAGTGTTCTTGACAATCAATTAAGCAGTTTCAAAATGGAAAATGAACCATTTTTTTTTTCATGACTCAAGCACGTTCGTATTCAGCCACAGTTTTAAATAAGTTATTAATTGTCAATTTCTACTTGCCAATCGAGATGAAATTATAAAGTTGGATTTATGCCAAGTGATGAGCGATGAACTGGAGATTATTTTGAGCTTTCATTCAATACGCAGTTTTATAACAGTCTGTTGCTCGAATGTATCTGACCGAACGAAATAGTAATATTTTTTTACAATTTAAAATTGGAACGCAAATATGGTAATCGGTGACCCATACACATTCACATTGTAAGAACTCTATCGTCAAAACGCCAACAACCTTGGGAGCTAAGAATTTATTTCCTTCATGCCTGTAGCTCCACTGGTTCAAATCGGATCACACAAAAAAAATCTCGGATTCGGCCATAAAAAAAAACAGTGTACCGAGTAATTCAGTAGCAGCGTGGATTCAACTGTTTTTTCACTCCCTTGACTCAGTAAACACGTAAAGCGGTTGGTCCTGTGCCTGATCTCTCCTCATTCGTATCGGATGGTAGCCCAAAGTAGACGGTAATATAATCCCACTATAAGAGTGCCGAAAAGTTCACAATAATGTCTCAGTAAATGGCTGTTCTTTGAAGTTTTCGTAAAAGTCATCAAACTCGGCTCAACCCGGGGTTTGATCCCAGGATCTCGCGAACTGCGACTTTATGGCCAGTAATGGGGCAATTACTGGCTTCAAACGAAATTACCCAACTTTATTAAATCTTAAATAAATAATGATTCGTATCCTATTTAGTTAAAAAGAAATCTCGTAAATTTATATGCTAGTGTGTCCCGTCACGCGACCCAGTCGATACTTTACTTTGAAGTACGGTGTATTAGTTGACCGTCCACTAAATTCATCGCAAAATATCGCATATAATATCTTTAATACGTTAAATTAGCTTTACCTACCTAACAAAATTGTTTCGTATCTTTCAATGTACTTGGTGATAGGGCTTTGTGCAAGCCCGTCTGTGTAGGACCACATTTATCAAGTATTATACCGTGACGATATGACGTTTTACTTCATTCATTCATTCATTCAAGTCAGCCGAAGGACATCCACTGCTGAACATAGACCTCCCCCAAAGATCGGCACAACGATCGGTCCTGTGCAGCCCGCAACCAGCGGCTTCCCGCGACCTTGACCAGGTCGTCGGACCACCTTGCGTCTTCCGGTCCGTGGTCGCCACTCGAGAACTCGTCGGCCCCATCGGCTGTCGGTTCTTCGAACAATGTATCTTACTTCAGTACAACAAAAAATCGAACGAGCCTAATTCTTCTGGTACGTTCCAAATGCTCTACCTAAAGTTCCAAAATTGTATTTACTGTTAGTATTATTTTCTAGTATATCAACAAATGGGAAGGCATCTTTATATTTTACGTCAAAGAAGTAAAATGTCAAGAGTGATCGTCTCTGGAGGATCGTTGGACGGGACTTATTACGTGTCCTGATAGCGATTTACTTGCTATCAAATGTAATGGTAGTTTTATGATCGGTATTATGTATATAATAAAAGATGTATGTATTATACGGCCGTGTTAGATTGATGGCCTATTCAGCGCGTATGAGTGAAGCAGTTTATGTCCGTCTGGCGCACTGCATTTGTCCCGGTTTTATTTCGGAGATACGATGAGTTTGGGTATAAATTAAAACATTTTCCTCTTATATACGAAGCTAAGCAGGAGGGGATTTAAAACGTCATGGATGAACGTTGGGTAATGATAATGGGTGACCCATTAAGAAAATACCAGGTGCGAGAACTAGTTTTAATTTTTTTTAAATAAAGACATAATTACGGTTCAAAAATATTGTCATGAATTGTGACTTTTAAGCATTTATTAAATAGGGGAAGTCACTTCGAACAAGAACTAGGCTAAATTACAAAATATCTTAATTGTAACTTAGCTACTGAAATGGTTATGTATCTAAATATAATTTTAAATTTGTATTAAGTAAGTAAGTTAAGTAAATAAGTAAGTTTTTTTACATTGGTTATTATTTTAAATCAATTTTGTGGGAATTTTAAAGAGCGACCTTTAGTACGAAATCGGTCATGTTAGAATACGAATTTCCACCAGCGTCCTTTCTGATCATTTTATTACGGTTGCTTTGAAATGAATTCCTAGTTTTTATACATTTTCGGAAAGCTAATTAAACGATGATGTTTTTAAAATAATCTGCAGAACAAGTTTTATAATGTTTTTTTTTGTTTTTCAGGCATATTTGAGGGAAAAAAATAAAAATAAAATTGAAATAATATCGTTTAAATATTGAAAAATATCCAGTGTTTAATCGTTTTTTATAAATCAGAAGAAAAAAGTAGATTTTAATCGAAACTTTTTTTTAAAAAATTTTTGAAGTTGCAATCTTGACTTATTTTGAAAAAATCTAAAAAACGCGATAACTCAAAAATGGTTCACTTTTGCACCATGCATATGTGGGTTAAAATTATCGCAAACAGTCACCCCTATCACCTCCTAACGGGAATACGTCGAATTACCAATAACCCTGTCACAATATGGGAAAAGATATCCGTAAAGGGATAATCGGACCTATTTATAAGTACGTAACAAATCTATGTTCGGTGCGCATTGATACTTGAGCTCTCGAATTTGTCATTTAAGTACCTTTACTATTCGAAGGCTTGGTCATAGAACGTATATTAAAATAGAAGTGACATGAGAAGATACATAATTATGGTACAGAGGTGTCTGATAGAATAATTAGTATGATGCGCCATATGTTTTGTCAACAATAAAGGACCATCTGATGTTTACTAGGTGGTACGGTGGTGGGGCTTTGTGCAAGCCCGTCTGGGTAGGTACCACCCACCAATCAGAAATTCTACCGCTAAAAAGCAGTACTCAGTATTGTTGTGTTCCAGTTAGAAGGGTGAGTGAGCCAGTGTAACTACAGGCACAAGGGACATAACATCTTAGCTCCCAAGGTTGGTAGCACATTGGTGATGTAAGGAATGGTTAATATTTCTTACAGCGCCATTGTCTATGGTCTGTGGTGACGACTTACCATCAGGTGGCCCATTTGCTCGTCTGCCTACCGATATCATAAAAAAAGTGGTGACATTGACTATAGTAATAATCATTTACTGATCTTTAAATCATCAATGCACCATAAATCTTGGGAACCAAGAGGAAACGTCCCTTTATCGCCCGCGAAAGAGGAAACGTCCCTTGAACCCCTTACAAAAGATGATTAATATTTCTTACAGTTCCAAAGTCTATGGTCAGTGGCGATTACTATCGGTAGACCAATTGCAAGTAATCTTGATAGTTGTTGTATTGATTTCGCCTTGCTTCGCTCGCGTGGAAGATGAATATATTTACAGATTTAATTAAAATATTACGTTAATTTAAATCTCTTTGTATACCACATTGGTGTGTATTTCCCCCTTAGGGTAGAATACCCAGAAACGGTTAAAATCGTATCTACTCATTTTTAATCATGCATAAAATTTCATGATTCTCACTTCAAAAATGACGGACTTCCATACAAACTTTCACCCTTATATCACCCCTTTAGGGGTAAGATTTCCAAAATTCCTTCCTTAATGGATTTCTACTCAATAAAACGATTCTACTCACCAAATTGCATGGCCCTAACTTTATTAGTTTACGCTCGGTGATGTTGAATCAGTCAGGACATGTTATTTTATAAATATAGATAGAACATATTTAGATATTGATGAAATAAAAAAAAGATATATTTTTATGTAAATAATGAACTAATGAATGAACATTATTATACAAAGTTACATATTAATTGTTCGATTATTTTAATACATAGAATAAAAATTACAGATAACAAATTAAATAACAACAAACCAGAATAAATGATATTAAAATACCTGAAACAAATAACTATATATAAATAATTTGACAAATATCACAATTGCTAATTCGGTAGCTTATTTCCGGCATCGGTACTGAAATATATCTATCGCGGTAATAGGAGGGTGACAGGCAGGAGGCTCCTCTGATGGAAAGTGACTACCACATCAACATCAGGAGGCTTCCAAGTGCATTCCCGGCAATGAGTAAGATCTCTTCTTGACAGTTCTCAAGTAATTTTGTGTCAAGTTATCAAAGAGACTCGGTCAATCACAATTTACTTTACTTATATACTTAAATAAAAGAGTAGCAAGCTGAAACTGCTTCCGTAGCTACATTTGCAATTATACGTTTTATTGTCGACATAAAAAAGTTATTTCCGAAACATTTCACTTGTGGCGAGATACGATCCTAAACTGTACGCCATTGGATCTGAGTTTTTTTTTTAATTCCCTTTATTAAAACCGCAGCCACACTCTCTGTATAGAACTGGGGTTTTAGAGTACTAAAGCAAATCGAATCTTACGTTATCAGCATTTAAAATTTTTAACAATAACTTATATTATAAATGCGACACTAACTCTGTTACCTCTTCACGCTTAAACGGCTGAACCGATTTAGATGAAATTTTGTGAAGAGATAGTTTAAATCCCGGGGAAGAACTTAATTACTTTAATTCACCAGTAAAATGGGAGTGACGGTTTTTGTCCTATAGGTAAAGTTTTTATATATTTATTTATTTTATTTTATATTTATAAATTACGAGCGGGTAAAGCTACAGGTTCACTAAAGGCTCAGATATAATAAATATACACTTGTGAGATTCAAAGCAACTTCTAAAGGGTTACTTTGATAAAGTACATTTTAGTTATGACAGATGCACACAAACGTTTATAAATACAGGAACACTAAGAACACACACACACACACATAATAAAAAGCATTCAAAAATCTTCTTAAGCAACCAAGTATAATACGCTAAGCTTTGTATTTTAAACTCGGCAAAGTAGGTTCGTGACGATCCGCAATACAGGTATCTCAGTATATAACAGATTTATATTATTTTTCGCGTGAAAATACTTCGTTTACCTTATAATGGAAAAAAATGAATGAAGCTTAAGTAAGGCGGTTTTATTTATGTAATATTAAATCTTAACAAGAAAAACATCCGATTCGAAATATATTTTATTTAAGTGGGCCTTTGCAAGTACCTTTGAATCGTCATTTTACCGAATTGTATTTAACGTAGGGCGACCACAGGTTCGGAATGTAAATTCTAGCGAAAAGAACCAGCGAGAAACGAAGTTATTAAGACTTCAAATAATAATAATAAATTAATTATAAATAAGATTCGAAGCCATAAACAATTTCATGCAGCATTTAAGAATTGTATATTCGAATTTTAAAAGAAACCAAAACAAAAAAAAATATTTTTCCAAATCAGCTTATAAATTAAAAGAGTTCCAATGTAAGAAAAATACAACCGAGTCGAGAAGTTCTTTATTTCTTTTAGTCGGTTTAATACCGTATAAGATGAGGCAACGACCTGAATAGAAATATGTCTTAAAATCGAATAGGTATATCCTAAGATTACATGTATATAACATATATCCAAATCTCTGTCCCCACAGATTCAAAAAATAACTCATGGTACCTGATATATTTTTTATATTCAATATATAACATAAAAAATGCAGTTAAATACCTACTTCACAAATACTTTTATATTTGCCATTTAATTTGTTTTCAATATACATGGGCTTCAAACAAACCAACACTCATAGAGATCAGATTCAGCTTCATAACACTCATAGAAACAATCGCTGGTACAATTCGCTATCGTAGCTTAGTACCAGAACTTATATATTTGCATATAAATAGGGGATCCCCCGGTAGATCTGAAACGTCGACATTGACGGTTATTGGAAGAATTCAAAAATAAAGAAAACGAATATTTATATATATTTTTCTTGATATAAAAATACTAGTTAAAATGTATTTAGTACTAGTTGTATTAAAAACCCTATGTCCTTTCTTAGTGTTCAAGCTTGCTTCATAAAAAAAATCATTAAATTAAAATTCTATTCAGCGGCTTAGCCGTTAAAGTGTAACAGACAGAGATATATAAAACATTTATAAAATCAGTATAGACACGCGCACTCACTTTGGGAATAGAGAACGTCGGCAGATTAGGGACATGACGTCATGGTATTAACACTATTGACGACCTCCGTGGTCGAGTAGTGTGTACACCGGTTTTCATGGGTACGCCACTCCAAGATCCCGGGTTCAATTCCCGGCCGAGTCGATGTAAAAAAAGTTCATTAGTTTTCTGTGTTGTCTTGGGTCTGGGTGTTTGTGGTACCGTCGTTACTTCTGATTTTCCATAACACAAGTGCTTTAGCTACTTACATTGGGATCAGAGTAATGTATGTGATGTTGTCCAATATTTATTTATTTATTTACTATGATAAATACAATAAAACGTTACATATATATAAACTATACATGCCGAATAAATAAAAAAAAAGTCAATTCCAAAAATCAATAAAATAATTAATTATATTAATAAAGGTTCCTAAGCTGTCTAGAAATAGTAGTACTGATTGTATCAGTTTAATCAGAACGAACATATATACCTACATACAAATTATATATACATAATTACAGATTATCATCCCCTAAATGAATATATAATTCATCGTTAATTAGATACTAATTTTATTAAACGCTGTTTAATTTGCTGTCGACAATTGGTTAATTATTATTGTAAGTTGAACGTTGAAAATAATCGTCAGTTTCGACAGTCAGCTGTTTCGAGGTCGAGGTCACTGGAGGTCATGCGCGTCAAACCTTTGTTAAACACTACATAATGTATCCATTTTGTGTATTTCTTGCTTATTTTGTAAATAAATAAATATTGGACAACATCACCTACATTGCTCTGATCCCAATGCAAGTAGCTAAAGCACTTGTGTTATGGAAAATACACCCTTTTCACTTCAATTATATTAATAAAACGGGTGAAACTGGGAAGCGCAGTCATACATATGTATATGTATATATTGTTGTACACTAAAACCTTCTCCAAAACGCTATGCATCTACTGGTATAAGTCTTATGTTTATTGGATTAGATTTTTATTTCAGTTTGGTATTACATAAAATACGTTTTGATACTTTAAATATTCAAGTTAAATGCCCACCCCTAACGGGTCGTAGCCACACGTTGAACTGAACATTTCGTTTTTCTATTTGACACACCAAAACCACTCTCTTAAGCTTGAATGAGCAGGAAAATATTTCCCAAGTTTGACTTAGAAAGTCTTACAGCAAAGGGAAATAAAAGGATTTAAAATGAATTTCAAATAGAAAATTTCACGTGGAAATTCAGAACGCTTTAAGTATTTAATATGAGCAAAGTTGGAACGGTGGCTGGGACTCGTGAATCTTAATCAAAGATTACGATTTCAAGTCCGGACACATCACTGAAAATACATGATAGATTTGTGTTTTTAATCCACCTTACGCTCAACGGCTTCAGAAGAAAATTTAAGCATGTTGTTCCAGCAATCCGAGGGGGGGGGGGTTAATAAAAATAAATTTATTGACATGAAAAGTTAACATAGTCACAAAACATCCAGTGGTCCCGCACTAGGCCAGCCTGTCTTGCGGTTACCAACTACCGGTTACAATTTCGTATGTTCAAACAAGAGCTCGGACGATATACGATCCCATAAAGAATTACATAATAATATTTCGTTATATAAAATACAGCAAGATATATGAAAAATGGAATAGTGTGTAATACCTAAAGATCAAAAACAATGAGTGAATTAAAAAAAAATAAACAATAATCAGTATAATTGATAAGAGAGCTTATAAGGATACGGATATGAATGTTATAAAAACAGTGTAAAGTCATTAGGCATTGTTACATTAGCAGCCTGTAAATTTCCCACTGCTGGGCTAAGGCCTCCTCTCCTTTGAGGAGAAGGTTTGGAGCATATCCCACCACGCTGCTCCAATGCGGGTTGGTGGAATACACATGTGGCATTTCATCGAAATTAGACACATGCAGGTTTCCTCACGATGTTTTCCTTCACCGCCGAGCATGAGATGAATTATAAATACAAATTTAGCGCATGAAAATGGGTTTAAACTCGAAATCATCGCTTAAGATGCACGCGTTTTTAACCACTGGGCCATCTCGGCTCTTAGGCATTGTACTATTGTATAATAAGGCAAAGCCGATAAATATTACTAAAAGCAAAAGCCAATTATAAGTGAACATTAAACAATGATCAAATCGTATATATAATCGAGCAACTACTTCCAAAAGACTATAAAAGCAAAGTCTTCAAATCAGAGAGGCCGTTAGCTCGTAACTGGTGATATCAATATTCTGAAACGATAAATTAAGTATATCTAGACGATCCTGGATGCTTGCCAGTTCGCAGGCCGTGACCTGTTAATGTTTCGAATTATCAACGAAAGGCTAGAAATATTCCTTGGATAATTGACACGGACGGGAACACTCGTGGAATGTTCTCGAATATTCCAAGAATTTCTTAGTACGTTACGTAAATAATGCATTATAAAACTCTTTAGATAACTATTTAGGATGCTTTGTATGTAATATTTTAAGTTCTCTTTTTATCTACGTATTGATTATCAGGCAGGCTAACTGGCTAATTGTAGACTTGGAAAATAAGATGTCCTGTCGCTTGCACTGGCTCATACCATTAAACTGGAACACAAATATATTAAGTTGCTATTATATTATTGTATTTCTAATGACATGTGTTTAAAGAAAGAAAAGTTTATTTAGGACACGGCACAATTATAAAAGTAAAAAAAAAAAACAGAATCCTGACAAATAAAAAACAATAAACAAATTAAAACTACTTAATCTCAAAAAAAAAAAAACAACAAAAAAGAGATTTGGTAGCAATGTACAATCATTGCTTACCGTCGTCGTGTCCTAAATAAGTGTACCATTTTGCTTCCAAGTTGAGTTCCAACAACCCAACGCTGATTTTCTCAATGGTACCCTATGTAGCTATGACGGACTGTGACGATCTATGTTAATAATTAATATAAATTATATGATTAGTGGGTGGTATTTACCCTATTGGGTTGTATAAAGCCCTATCACCAACTGAATTATATCCGTGAATAGCCCCGCGTAGTTTCACTAACGTTAAACGTTACAGCATCACTACCAGGACCGGATTATCCATTAAGGAATGTAGGTACTGTACGTCTAACAGATAATGGACACCCCCCCCCCCCGATACCTAAGGCACTGGCAGGCTAACATTGGGAAATGAGGTTTTATAATTCTTTTTTAATGGCAAAAGCTAAATAGTTATCTAATTTTAATATAATTTTAGACATATTCGTAATATATTAAAAAATATCGTAATTATGAATGAAATTGGTTTATTGCAGGAGAAATAAAATTTAGGAAGTTAGAGAAGGGTAAACCCTGGGGATATGTATTGCCTAGGAGCAACCGTACGTGGTTAATCCGGTTATCACCACCAAAATTCAAAGTATATTCCCTATATCCCTTCGCTAAAAATAGTGGGTTGGTATTTCCTAGACAATTGAACTGACCTTAAACACGCTGAATATAAATTCAGAAAGAAAAACTTTTGGAAAAATATCCTGTAAATGATTTTATACACAAAACTGTACCAAAAATATCAGAATGTTTTTGATGTGCAAATAATAACAAAAAAAATTCAATTAAATATAAAACAATATTTTTTATATATAATTCAGTTTTAACTTTGGTCAAAAATCATATTAAATATATTTAATAATTAAGAACATATCATAAATTATATCATACCAAAGTTCTTGTTTTTTCCTGAAATGGAGATTTGGTGATCGGAAATAAAAGTTTTCAATTGCTTAACTCAGCTCTACACGCATTCTAAACCATTTTAAGAATGTACAATCTTGTTAGATATTGTTTAGAAATATTTCGGTCGAATTGAATAACAACCGATATTAATTTTGACAGAAGAAGCATTTTGAAAAATAGATTCTAAATAAAAAGTAATAAATATAATGAAACCTTCTTTCAAAATTAACAAAGTGAAAATAACATTGAAAAATAATTTTAACTAAACAGATACAAATATTATTTCTTAATAATGGTAAGGTATGTTTTTGCGAAGAGAAATAAATATTATTAATAATAAAGCATTTGTACTGTAATCCTTTAATTGGTAGAAATGAATAAGCGTCAATAATTCAATGGCTTACGGGCGTTTCCGTGGTGTAAAAAGTTGCGATTTTAATGCTGACCCCTTGGACTATAGTCGTCCCCTCTCTTAACACAGGTTAAGGCTTAATTGGAGGCCTAATATAATACTTAGGAGTATCTTCGGTCGTTGGTAATATTCTAATAAAAACACTAAGATTTTTCCTGATTCTCGTTAGAATCCACAGTACGAATCGGTGATGGAAATTTTATTTATTGTAAAATCATACTCGATTAGTGATTTATTTTACTATGTTTTTAAAACATAAGAATAGACGACATTAAATTTCGAATAGTATCGTCAATATTACTTAAAATCAATTAACAAGACTTCATTATACATCAGATTGAGGTTAATATTTAACTGTGAAATGGTATTTATGACTAACCGTCCAAATAATAATCAATTAATTGTATTTTTTATTAAATCGACTGGATATCATGATGTTTCTTCTAAAATGCTTTTAAAGGGTCGAAACCAATATTTGATGATATTACCTTATATAGTCCTGGCATTTGAGATGTTGTATAAGTTTCGATCGAAAAATAGTCATGGAATTCGATGTTGTCTTCGTGGCACTTTTTTTACCGCAATCCCATAAAAATGATCTATTTTGAAATGTAGATCAAAAATATTGAAACGATTAAAAGCGTCCTTATAACATATTTACCGAGACTTAGAGTTTGCTTACAGTGAAGAGTTCATTACAAACGCGCTCGGAACCAATTTTATACGTGTTCTACGAGAATTAAACCACAACGTTCAATTTAAACTTCAGAGCATACTGCTTGAAATAGATATTCCAGTTGAGTATTACAAAAAGAAAAAAAACTCGTTTATTATTAGTATTCATTACATGAATACTTTTTGGATAAAGATACCTGGACTTAGACTTGGGTTCCAAAACGGGACTCATCGTCCTGCCTTTATCCCAATTTTACTTGGGGTCGGCGCAGCATGTCTTCTTCTTCCATACTTCTCTGTCAAGTCAAGTCAAAAGTCAAGTCAAAAATCTTTATTCAATATAGAAGTGTTTACACTTGCTTATTGATTGTCAAAAATCTGCCACCGGTTCGGAATTTAGCACCTCGGACCTGAGAAGAACCGGCGAAAGAAACTCAGCGGGATATATTTTGTTTTTTTTTTTTTGACCATTTTCAGACGTCATCTCACTAGTAACATTATTTCTAATCATATCGTCTTTCACACAATTCATCCATCGTTTCTTTGGTCGTCCCCTACCTCTATATCCTTCCACATCCATACTCAAGACCTTTCTCAAACCATGGTCCTCATTCCTCCGCATAACATACCCATATCATGACAGCCGGCTCCCACACAACTTCTCGGTTACCGGTGCCACTTTCAAACTTCCTCTTATGTACTCATTCCTTACTCTATCCATTCGCGTAACACCACACATTCCTCTTAGCATTCTCATCTCCGCCACATTCAACAGTCTTTCAGTCAGCCCTTTTGTAGCCCAACGTGTTCATGTTCCAACACGGATCTAATTAAACAATTATTATGAATACTTACATTATAAATCTGGTTGTTTAAAAGATTGCTCTTTGATCGTTTCTTGACGTTTCTGCTCGCTGCAGGCTGCTTTCCGAAACGGTGGTAGAGTTGAAGTATTGACGATACAAAACTACTTTATTGTAAAGTTTTATTTTAATATAATATTACATTTAATTTGATTTAATATAGTTATTATATAATACATTATTGAATCAACGCTACAAATGTTTATTGTCCAAAAGGCGTTTTCAATTCTAAAAGTATCCTTTACCGACAAATCTCTGGAAGTGCAGAAACGATTGTTGAATGTTTGCAAGAGAAAAATAAAAGATTTACAAAAAATACAATTTACTTACATAAACATTACATTACATAAAACAAAGCCTAACGCAACTTTTGTCGGTCTGAATCCGATTAACTCAAACACTAATGAACGTATTATCATACAATTTTCAACAATAGATGGAGCGATCCATGAGGAAGGTTTAGGTGTATAATTCATTAAGGTCTTTGTTTAAATTGACTGACATATGCTCATGGTTGTGGAAGATATCGTGCCAACTGTGAGCTTTACTATCGTACCCCGCTTTATCTAGTAGGCTGATAATAAGTATTACTACAGGTCGCCCATATCTTGGCCAACATTTTCGGGTTTGGTCGTCAGGTGCTAGGCATAACAAATCAATACCATCTTGGAGTTCAAGCTTGCTTCTAAATTCTTCTAAATTTCAGCAAATTCGCTTCAGTGATTTGGCCGTAAAAGAACAACAGACAGACAGAGTAACTTTCGCATTTATAATAATAGTATAGATCATCTGACGATGTAAACATTTTATAGACCCTTATTCTAGAACAATACGCCTTCTCTTGTCATTTATAGGTGTACGCGACGGATCGTTTACGTCTGAAGGCAAAAGTAACAGTCCAATTAAATAATTTCAAAAATCGAAACTCACAAAAAAAAAACTTTTGTTCTCTTGAAACTGAGATGTAAAATTATTTGACAGCGACAAATAGCACTTTCAATTGCACAAAAGAGGACTTTTCATAATAAACAATAAGGTCCATTTTTGTTCAACAGCCAACGTGACCATGCATTTAACCTTTACGTCGTACCAAATGTTTGTCATAGCCCAATAATAGCTTGTAATGTCACTGACACGATACATTATCTATGTTAGACATGCATAATGAGATTATGTAGGTCTGTATGTCAATATTAAATCGTAATCAAGTCTGAGTTGTTTGATCGTAGACAATGGATGATTGATATTTAATTTCCGATTTTGTTCAGAGTTCTCGAATAATAAAATCGGTTAAGCTTTGTGGTATCAATCGTACGAAATAATCTTCGATCATTTTCTTGTATTTGATTATTTAAGAGACATCTAGTTTCCAATGAAGATCTTATTATGAATTAATTATTATTATTAAATCTGGGTTGTATACAGAATGGCTATTTTACTTGGTGGTAGGGCTTTCTGTAGCCAGTCTGGGTACCGCCAAGCAGCAACGCATAGTAGTGTTATGATCGAGTGTGCCTACAGGATCAAGGGACATAATAAGTTAGTTCCCAAGGTTGGAAGGGCATTGGAGAAGTAAGGGGTGACTAAAATTTCTTACTGTGCCAATGTCCATGGACCATGGTGACCACTTACCACTGATCGTTATTTCAGTTTTAAGGGTATATATTTTAAATCTAGTATTCATATGCTATGTATATGTGAATCTGCATTAGAAGTCGTAGATTACACGACATTATTATTATTAATAACTATTCTTATTATTATTTATAAAGGAATGTCCAAAAATTAAAGAATTCCAAAAACCAAAATTTTTAATTTGTAGAGTGAGTAAAGTAAAAGCTTGTAAAGGTCCCAAGGCTGGGTTAAGGTACCCCCCCCCCCTTTTGAGGAGGAGGTTCACATATTAGATCATGTTTTTAATAGTTGCTACTTGTCAGATTTTAACTGACGCTGCAGAGATCGTCCTGATACAGATTAAACAAATATCCAATTATCATATTGATTTAGTGGTACGACTTTGTGTAATTCTGAGTAAGCACCACCCACACATCTACATATATACTACCAAACAGCAATACCTTGTTTGTATTATTGTATTCCGGCTTCAAAGCCAGTGAGTGAGCCAGAGTAACTACAGGCGAAATTGAAATAACACCTTGGCTCACAAGGTTATTGGCGCATTGGAGTTGGAAAGAATCCATACCAACCGTCCGCCAACCTGTATTATAATTCATATTAGGTAGCAAAAACATGATGAAGAAAAGTTCAAGTATTGGACAAAATTCTACTAGATGTTTATCAGCCAAACAACATTTGAGCAGCGTGATGAATTAAACCAAACCTTCTCCTCAAAAGCAGACAGACATTAATTACACTCACTCAGACTCATTCGATTCAAACAGTTCTGTTTCTATTCAACAAATTCCAAAACTAGAGTTTGCTAAGTTTAACATCATATTGACACATATATTGAGACGTCACTGTTTATCTAATAATAAAAAAAAAATCTATATACATCTTCAAGTTAATTATATAGGTATTTGTTCTGACGCTTTGATATCATTTTTTTACTAAATATTCATATCAGATGACGTTAATTCGAAAATCAATTAGATCATTAATTTATAAACGCACAATCACTTTCGCAGTATTTTAAACAGTACGTTATAAACGCTTTTTTTGGTACAAGTTTTTTTCCGAACGTAGTCGTGTAATTTAACTAGTGTGACATTTTCGCTCATCGTTTTCTGACCTCGCCTACTTGGCAACGCTCTCTCGGTCAAGGCGCGTTCATCTCGTATCATATTTATAACATTATATGACAAAAAACATATTAGAGATAATCATCTGATCTAACAGAACCATTACAGATTATTAACCACATTAATAAACAAATGAAAGTAAACATTTTGAAGAGACTTACTTCGTTTTTCTTTTGAGATTACACTCATACGTCATACTTTATAATGAGTCCTGATTGAGTAAAGTAAAACAACAGCCTGACAATTTTCCACGGCTGGGCTAAGGCTTCTCTCTTAGAGGACTCTCTCCACCACGCTTCTAGAAAGCGAGTTGATGGATACAGATGTGGCAGAATTTTATTGTAATTACGATGTTTTGCTTCACCACTGAGATGTATTATAAACACAAATAAGGCACACGATCATTGAATGGTGCTTGCCTTGATTTGAACTCGCAATCAGATCAGCAACAGTGATGACCTCCGTGATCGAGTAGTGTGACCACCGGTTTTCATGGGTACGCCACTCCGAGTCGATGTAGGAAAAGTTCATTAGTTTTCTATGTTGTCTTGGGTCTGGGTGTTTGTGGTACCGTCGTTACTTCTGATTTTCCATAACACAAGTGCTTCAGCTACTTACATTGGGATCAGAGTAATGTATGTGATAAAAAAACAGTTTTTGAAATCAAAGAGAATTTATCAACACCGAAAACATATCATGTTTCGTATTCGGATCACTTTCTTTAACTTTTACACAAATTTCGTTTACTTGAAATGTTTAATCTTCTTTAGAGTACATTAACCCAAACGGAGTTCTTTCATTCTTGTGTTTATATATAAATGTTTAATTTAACATTATTTTATCATTCTGAAAATAAGCTAAAAAATCTTCACTGAACAATGTATTATGCTTGTAGAAATGTATTTAATAGGATTCAAAAACTGGATAATTATCAAAATCAAAATATACTTTATTTAAGTAGGTTTTTAGAAGAAATTTTAAATCGTCATTTTAAACAACTGCGTTAAACGTAAAGTTACCGGTTCAAATGTAGTTTATATCGAGAATAACCGCGCAGTAACTCAGTAGTTACTCTTTTTCAACGTCTGAGATACAAAGTTATGTCCATTAATAAAAATAATACAATCCATAATGCCTGAAAGTCAACATCTACTAGCTCCATGCTTTTTTATCATCTATATAATCTTATTATGAATAATTTGATAATTGATATATTTTCAATGTCGTCCGCCATATTTAAAATATTGTGACGTCATTTAATATGATAATGATAATTTTATGAATTTTGGAAATGTTAAAATTGTTTTTGGAATGTGATTTTTGAGTTTATAATGAATGAACAAATAGTAATGAATCCGAGATTGTCTAGTGAATAATATCAGTCGATTTGAATCAAAGATCAATCTAAATATTAGCGATATAAGGATTATCTACTCGTAATCCTTTTTTTTTAATTCTATCTCATTTATCCTATTACAATCTATTCTTATCCCTTTTGATCCCACTTTATCCGATTCTAATTTAATTTACGACAAAATATACTGATCCATAACCAGGGCCGGACCGTAAGTTTAGGAGCCCTGGGCTAACACTACTTAGGGGCCCACCTAAGACATATCTGAACGTAGACTTGAATTAAATTAATTGAATGGGTTTATAATGTTATGCATTCTTTCGCATTATCGCCTATTTTTGACTTTGACTTGACTTAGCTGGGGCCCCCTTGAATCCACGGGCCCTGGGCTGAAGCCCAAAAAGCCATATGGTAGATCCGGCCATGTCTATAACTCAATACAAGATTATATGAATGATAAAAAATGAAATAAAATGATAAATCATGAACCAGTATTTGTTGAATTCCTGGCAGGATATGTATAAATTTAGTTGTATTTTAATGACATTCTCTGTAATAAAGGGAAACTACTATGTTTCTTGACGGTCCTGCTCGAAAAAATCTACTTTCCAAACCGCTGATAGTTTGACATTTAATTTGACATTGTAAAATGGCGATCCGAAAGTATTTACATAAGCCTACTTGTATAAAGAATATTTTGATTTTATAGTAAACGTACG